>NC_056730.1:1042783626-1043010915 GCF_019279795.1 Protopterus annectens | reverse complement strand
GTGCGTAGCCAGCATCACCCACAAGGTGACCTTGTGTGATGTCCCCCCTGGCGAATACCTGATACAGCTGTGAGGCATGCCAGATATGGGAGTCGTGGTAGCTTCCAGGGCAGCCAGCACACACATCCATGATAATGCCCTGCGCATTGCACACGACCTGGCAATTGATGGAGGGGTATCCCTTGCGGTTTATGTGGCGTCTACCCTGCTCCCTGGGTGGTGACTTGATTTCTATGTGCATACAGTCTATCGCACCCAGTACCTCCGGGTATTGTGCCACACGGTGGAAGCGGCGCATATTGCTAGCCAACTCCTCCTGAGATCTGGGGAAGTTTATATACTCATTGGCATGTCGTAACATGGCATCCAGGAACTGGTGTAGTACCCTGGATGCTGATGCCTGTGAGATGCCCATTATATCCCCGGTTGGCCTTTGAAAGGTACCTGTAGCCAGTATTCGCAAGCTCACACATACCTTTGTGTCCACTGGGATGGGCTCCCCTCTGTTGTCTCTTGTTCTCAGGCGTGGCCGGCACAGCTCCACTATTTGCTGTAACGTGTCCCTGTCCACCCTGTAGCGCTCTACTATCTCCAGGTCTTGCAGCCCCTGGTAGGTCACCCTTGGTCTGAACACTCTCCTTCTCCTGTGAGGCCTACGGTAGTTGTCGGCACTGTCCTCCGCAACTCCGTCTGTCTCTGACACATACCGATGCATCACGGCCACGGCGGCACCCAACACATACATATTAAAAGTTCCCCGTCTGTTTACACCATACGGTGCGGCGTTTGGGAAATCGCGCTGTGTGTTATGTGCATTCACACTTTATACTGTTGTGCTGTACACCCGGTGATGTCATTGGGTGTGTCTGTGTGAACGTATCTGTGGATTATCTTCCGTGGTTTACCGTTGCAACTGCAACGCTGTTGCCTTTGCTGTTACATTGCCCTTGCCTGCATTGGCTTGGCTTTGCATCTTACCTTACTGTTTCTGCACGTTGCACCTACTATTGCCTGCAGTGCATCCTGCAGGCACATGGCATCTGTTGCACTTTGTCTGCCGCCGTTATCCTACCTCTGTACTTGCCTGTGCTATTTCGGTTCTTTGCTCTTTGCATTTCAACTACATCCCCTACTATCTTTACATTCCTATGCCTCCCTTTCCCGCTTTTGCAGGGTCTGCATGCAGAGTTATCAGCTGCCGCCGTTTGCCCTTCCTGCATTCATTGGTGTTGATTGCTCATTGCGGCTCCAATTACACTGCTTCCGCATTTCCTCATATTCTCCGCATTACCTTCCTATATCCGTGTTTGTTGACGGGGAGGCCGTCACATGACTGGCTTGGGGTTCATAGTCATCCTCGTGCACATGCATCTGTGCGCATTATGTACTCTCAGCGCATCTATTTCCTCACACGCCGGTCCTGCTGCTGTGATGTGCATTGTACAGCCCATGTTTGCTGGCCTCCAATGTGCTTCCTCCTACAGTGGCACACCCCTCTGAGATTGACATGTATCCCGTGTGGCCACTCCTCGGTGTACTACAGCTACGCCGTTTGCTCCATCCTTACACCGGCGCAGTTTTTGCGATTCACTATTATCTGCCTCATTTGCATGGCATTGACTGTTAATAAATGGTTACGGCGCCGAACACTGCCGCCACTCCTTGACAACCATTGCGCTGGGGTGAAGCTTTACATACATACTATGGTGTGTGGTGGCTGTGCAGCTGATGTGTGTTATACTGCTCTTTTAGGACATTGTCATATTATTTCATTGCTTTGCAACTTCTGTGCACATATCCGGGGGTTCTGCTGTGCTTTCTACGTACATGCCATTTATGTCATTTTTACATTTTGTGCATATTTTCTTTGGACATTCTCGGTGCCTTTCCCCATTGGCATATTGCACCTGTATGATACCTGACTTTGACAGCCTTCCGTTACTCCTCATGTTTGGGTAAATGTAAACCGTTTTTTTTTGGTTTACATTGCCGCGTTCTTTACGCTACGCCTGCGCCACTTCGTGGATCGCTATTTCCCTTCATTTGCATGGTGCAATACCACACACAGTGTGTTTTGCATACCTACGCCGGGGGCGGAGCAGGTCCGGCGCACGCCGGTAGTGCACGTGGAATTGATTCATACCTGAATCGCTCAGCAGCCATATTTGGCGTTATAACGCCGACGCTATGCTGGTGCCTGGTGCAAGGTTCATGAATCCCAGGGCTTATCTAAATTAAATTTATTTTTAAGCCGTGGTGGTCATCTGGAGTTTTTTGTTTCATTGCTGTTGCTGATCCATGGATAATCTTTGGACTTTTGCTGGTATTTTGTTTTTGTGATTGTTACTATTACACAAGAAGGTCAGAGTTTCCAGATAGAAGATATTTAAAAAATATTAAGAAAAGAAATAAAAGGAATGAAAAATAATTACAAAAGAAAGACTGTCAAAGGCTTCAAATGATAATTTTTTATTCATTAATACAACAGATTAATGAAAAACATTTAATAGATGAAAAAACTTTGGGCTGCCAGGAAAAACAAGCAAAGGAGAATATGCAAAAATATAAAGAACAAAATCCAGAGATTATTTTTTTGCAAGTTATAATAAAGAAACATAGACATGGGAAAGAAAAAATAGATTTGGTATGGTATAATATTTATGCAAAGGAGAAAGCCAAGCTAATCAATGCAAAAAAGGCAGCTCCAAATATATTTGAAGAGAAATACAGGCAAAGGCACCCATATATGAAACATTCCACTATACAAAAATAAGAAAACAAAGGGGGGATATAGAAAACAGGATTAGCAAGACAAGCATCAAAGAAATAGAAATTGAAGTTATGGATTATTTGTGAAGTGAAGGATTTAATGTGGAGAATCCAAGACAAGCAATGATGCAGCATGATGTAACTACAGATACCCAGACTAAGGAGCAACAGTTGGAGAAGGAGACATATGAAGAAGATTTGCAACACAATGATGCTCTAGAGCCTTCTGTAGGAGGCTGACACAAAAGTCCAGTTGATGCGGCATAGCAAGGAAAGGAGCAGGAAACAGTGGCAACTCCAATGCAAGCAATATTGTGGAGTGATGAGTCAAAGGGCTCCCACATGAAGGAACAGCATATGTAGCATGGTGCATCTGAAGAGGTTATGTCACAGGAAGATTTTGCAGAACTTTCTGTGTATTACAGACAGAAAATAGAGTGAAGAAAATGCTCTCAATCCAGCAAAAAATAATTTAAGAGAAGACCTGCTTGAGTAATAGAGATGGCTAGACATACTAAGATGGATGAATGAAATAGACTACAGAAGGTAAATAAGACCCAGCATATTAAAAGATTGATAAAACAGATGAGTCAATTAATCAGTAAATAAATAAGATCCAAAATATTAAAGGATTGATAAAACAGATGAATTCAGTAATCAGAACTATTAAGAGAAATTCATATGATATAACAGAAATAACTGGAACGTATTACTGTGCAGCTAAACTAATAATGGATAAAGTGTTACCACATAAATAAATAAATAAATAAATAAATAAATAAATAAATAAATAAGAAGTATCACTGCTAGAAGAATATAGAAGAGATCACATCATCAAAATACTTAGTAAGATAGATGTAATAAAAGCAATGCACAGTATCAAAACAGATCAAGATTTATCATATACTATTGCAAACAATAAATAAAAATATCAGCACAGGCAGAAAAGCTTAGAAGGTATACAGATAAATATAAAGGAAAAGTATAAAAAAACAATTTATGTGTGACCCAAAAAGATTTTATAGAGAACTGGGAAACAAAGCAAAAATGAATAGAAACACCACCAAAACAAGAAGAAATAGGCACATTTTGAAGAAGTATTTATGAAGACCTTGTTGAACAGAACAAAGATGCTGAATGGATAGAAGAATTAAAAGAAACAGTACAGAGCTCTAGTGCAGAGGATATGAAATGGAATGAAGTAACGGTTAGAGAGACTGAGATAAAATTAAGAAAAGCTCCTAATTTGAAAACCCCAGGCACAGACATAGTACCTAACATCTAAATAAAAGCATTAAATATTTACACAAATATTTAGCTGTGGGTAAGAGTTACTTATACGAGCATCCTGGACAAACACCAGCCTGGTTAACAACAGGAACAATGGTACTCCTCCTTATGAGAGATCCTGCAAGCCATCTTCAAAACTAGAAACAATAACTTACCTCCTGACAATATATAAGCAGTTTAGTTTCTCCAAGTCTTTTGTGTTTCTAATCCCATGATGGGAATGGACCCCATTCCTAAATCAAACTATGATTAAAGTATGTGAAATTAGTATTGTTGTAGTCTTTGATGCTAACCAGAAGTGCTCTTCACAGCACCCACTATGTGCCCAGAATTGACTGCTTCTGTAATTTTACAAAGTTACACGTATCAGTAACATTTTAAATACAACTGTAAATTCTTTATTAGACCCATTGCTCCTACTACTATTGTAACTGTTTGGGTATCCGTATTCCAATTGTCCTTGTTTCTGCCTGCAAATTCTGGTATTTTATGACTTTGTGTCTCTGTACGTATGACACTGTAATCACTGGGTACAGCAGTTTCAATGATCAGTGCTACTTTTGTCTTCTTTTCACGGACTACTATATCTGGTTTTGTCACACCTATATTTTGAACTGTTGGTAATAGGTAATTCCATGTGATATAAACTTCAGCATTCTCTGTGATGTTTTGTGACTCTTGTTTCCAATGCTTTCCAGCTACTTCAATATTGTAATGTTTGAATAATCTCCAATGAAGCAGTCTTGACACATTATTATGCCTTTCAGTATACAGGCCCTCTGCTATTAGTGGAAACAAGATGTGTGGTGTTTCCAGTTCTGTTTTACAGAACCTGCATTTGTTTGTTTATCCCACATGTTCAAAAGACTTTCTAAACCAAAGTGTACATAGCTGTCCTGGGCCACTAATATTGACTTTTCCTTCTTTTGGTTTAAGTTCACCTGTCCTTAACCATTCTTGCTTCAGACCCTGATTGACATGAGGTTGTTTCAGTTTTTTGTACTTACAATTATATTTATGCCTTTTCCACATTTCTTGCCTTCTCATCTCATCCTTGTCCTTATATTGTTTCTTTCTTTTGTTTTTTGGCACATCCAGTTGCTTCCTGTTTTTTTGTCTACTTCTGGTTTGGTTTCATTCTCACTTGACACCTATATGCTTCTGCTAAACTAAGCAGAGAAATCATCTTAGATTTGTTCTCTTCATGTTTCAAAACTTTTACTATGATTGGATCTCATGAGGTCAGAAGATATGTATGCTGTCCTATAAATGCAGATCTATACATGTAATCAGTTTCAAGGATGCCCACACCACCTTTAGAATGAGGAATATATAATCTTGGTATACACTGATTTTTATATATTATTTGATAAGTATGAAGCATTTTTCTTGTTTTCCTGTCCAACTGATCCAGTAGCTTGTTTGGCCAGTCTGTCACCCTAAAACTGTAAGTTAGGACAGGAAGAGAAAATGTTTTTATAGCTTAGACTTTATTCCTAGAAGTTAGGGCTGTTTTCAGTATTAAGTTTAGTCTTCTAAAGTATTCCTTACTGACTTTTGTTCACATTTGTTCATGTTTTATTGTTGATTCTTTACCAATTCCCAAATATTTATACCCTTCCCTCCTGCTCAAGTTCCTTTACTTCACATTCCTGTCATAGGCTGATATTTTCTTGGTGCTAGAGCTTTCCTGCTTTGAATGTTGCTTTTTTCACATTTATCAAGACCAAATTACATTCTCATATCAAAGAAAAATGGTCCGCCAAGGAACATACCCAGTCCACAGTATTAATTTAGATTTGTTCATTGAAAAACAAATAGACATATCAAGCACCTGATTAAATACAATCCAAAATATACCAAACCTACAGACATAGCCAACATCCTGGCAGACAGATTCAGTGCAAACTTCTCTCCCCCCTTCCCCCGCAAAGGAGCAAATGCCTATCCCAACTGAATGTAACCTCCCTGACATCACAGATGCACAGGTGAAAGCTGCCATCTCCAAAGCAAAAAACAAAGCATCTATGGGACCGGACGGTGTCCCAGGCTGTGTCTTACACGAGCTCCAAGAAGAACTGAACTCATCACATTAAGTCACTTTTCAAACTTAGCCTTACTACAGGATATGTACCCAAAGAATGGCGTACAGCTACAGTGGTCCCACTCCACAAAGGTGGTGCCACAACGGACCCCGGAAACTATCGCCCCATAAGCCTGACTAGTCTGGTCTGTAAAGCTATGGAGTGTATTATCATGGAACTCATAAACAAAGACATTGGGAGTCTCCAGACACTGGACCCTACCCAATTCGGCTTTGTTAAGGGCTGATCTTGCCTCTTAAACCTAGCTGATTTCTTTGAAACAGTTACCAAAGCCATAGATGAGGGCAAGGTAGTCCACACAGCCTACCTGGACCTCGCAAAAGCCTTCGACACAATACCCCACTCGGGCATCATAAATAAGCTTACCAGCTTAAATATCAACCCCTATATCACAAGATGGGTTGCAAACTGGCTCAGAGATAGAACCCACATGGTCAGAATCGCAGGTGCCATGTCCGAATCCAAACCAGTTACACGTGGCTTCCCACAGGGCTCAGTTCTGGGACCTCTGTTGTTCGGTATATACTTCTCTGAGGTTCAGGCTAACACAGGGGGATTATGGCTGACAAAGTTTGCAGATGACTGCAAACTGGGAGCCATAATCGAATCTCCAGCTGACACAAGCATCCTCCAAAAGGGTCTCACAGAGATAGATGCTTGGTGCCAGAGCCACAGCCTCAAGCTAAATGCTAAAAAGTGCATAGTCATCCCTTGGGAAAAACAAGGTGCCCACAAATTACCACATAGGTGGTAATCCATTAAGTACGGAAGAAGTAATTAGAGATTTGGGGACCAACGTAGATAGTAATCTCTCCTTTGATAATCACGTTGCCAAAGTGGTTAGAAAGACCTTCTATATAGCCCTCCTTATCATGAAAGGGTTCGCATCTAGATCAAGAGAGGTCATTGTGCCCCTCTACTCATCACTCATCAGGCCCATAATTGAATACAATGCTCCTTTTGGGATGTACCTTACCCGACACCTGCAGCAACTGGAGAGACCCCAAAAGTACCTCACCAAGAGGATCATGGGCTACAAACAGATGTCCTATGCAGCTCGACTAAAGAAACTCCAGCTCTACTCAGTTGCTTACCACCTACTCAGAGGCGATCTATGCCTGATGTACAAAGCCATGTCAAACCCAGAATTAATGGACATGCTCCACCTCAAAAAATCCAAGTCGCTTAGAGCTACACGCTCCAGGGACCTAAACCTCAGCACAAAAATAAATAGGACATGCTGGAGGGATAGATTAATTTCCCAGAGGCTCCCCTCACTCTGGAATAGAATCCCAATTCATGTTAGACATAGCCCCTCGCTGACCCTCTTCAAGCGAAATCTGGACGCGTGGATGGGAAATCACAAATTCACCCCTGGGATCTCTTCTGTGTCCCTGCTAGACAGAGGCACAGTAAACTAATCTTAAAAGGGTACCTTCTGTGACCTACTTTACAGAGGCACAGTAGGCTAATCTAATAGGGAGGCGGAAGCCAAATACACTCTGGCTAGGCTTATAAATGCCCTAGGGCAGATAGCCTAGTATCTACCTATGAACCTATGAAAAGTGCATAAGCTGATTCATACACCACAGACCAACCTAGAACAGTAGAGTATTATAGATACAAGTCATAAAAAGACAACAGAAGTCTTGTACAAGTGCTTATTTAAAAAGGTTAAAATAAATTTGTAAAATTACAATGGAGTTAAGCACTTTAATCCTAAATACATGAATGATCTCATCAGAACTAAATTCCAGACTAAAATACCAGTGTATATATAACTAACAAACTTAATTGAATAATAGATAATTGCAGATAATTAATTTACTAGTGAAGACAAATGATTTTAAAACCACATATTACCATTTCACACATAAAAAAAATCGACTCCACCAATGTAAAAGAAAATTAATAAAATGCATGTAGACACAGCACTATCCTTTTATCTAAAACACGTTAAAATATAATCTAATAAATAATATTATAATCCTGTTATTAAAGCTTTAATACTGGTAGTATGGAAATCATTTCATTCAACCCTGGATTATGGTTGGCTAGAGGGACAAGTCCAAAACAGTTCCCTATATTTCAGAGTATCTTCCCACTGACCACCATTGGGGTCTTTACATACTTGTTCAAGAACATTAACTTTAAACTGGCCATTACCACATTCTCTCAAGTGTTTTGCTAATGCATTTGTTTCTTTGTTTTTAATAATAATAATAATAATAATAATAATATATATATATATATATATATATATATATATATATATATATATTCATAAATCTTAAAATACCCCTTATAAAAGAAAAAAATATAACAAACCACTACACACATGATATGGCCAGTGTAAAAAGCAAACTTATTTATTGTAAAACAATATATATCTTAAAGTCTCCTAGCACCTTGACTTCTAAAAGCCTTTACAGAGTAATACATGCAATGAAAAACACGCACCTTTTATACATTTCATTATATTAAAACAATCAAACAATTAAACAATTAATTATTAAAACAAACCCTATTACAAGCCCCTTTGCAAAAAGCACTTCCATTTATATTCCCTATTAAGTCCCATAGGGAAAAGAGTATTAAACTTTAAAATTAAAATAGTTTCTTTTCTATGCAATTTATTTTTAACATCTTGTGGAGATATATACTCTTTATAAATTTGATTTAAAATAGTAGCCTGCAGTCCTGTTGGATGACTACCATGATTGCTGAAAATGTATAGCAACTGGATTATATTCATTACCCTTTCTGATATCTATAACATGTTCTTTAAGCCTAACTGAGAAACTACTTTTTGTTTCTCCTGTATAAAATTTTTGACATGGTCATTTAAGCCCATATATGACCCCTTCCATCTTACAACTATATAACCCCTCTTCCTGAAACTTAATTCCACTGATAAAATCAAAACTCCTTACATTAAAATTTACACCCTGTACACCAACCACATGGGTATGTACCCTTCTCCCCACCATAACATTTCTTGCAATTACAGGCATATAAAACTTTCCATGTGCTAAAAAATCTTTAATACTTCTAACTCTTCTATAGGAAATAACCAGCTTTCTAGAATTTAAAACATCCAGGGTATTGTCACTTTAAGAATATCCCAAAAATATTTAATCATATTAATAAACTTTTCAGAAACTAGCATGCATTTAGTAACAAAATAAATTGATTCCTGCATCTTAGTGCCTTTTGTCACGTCTCCCTTTTCTTCTTCTATTCTTCTAAGGGATACTTCCATACTCACATTTTGTATGGTAACCTTCCTCACCCCTTTTCAAATAGCATGACTCTCATAGGCCCTATTTTGAAATATCTTAATAGTTCTTTCTATATCTTTATGCCATTCTTTTCTATCATTACATAACCTGGATACTCTCAAAAATTACCCATAGGGTATTGATTTCATTGTAGGGGGGTGGCAACTTTCCCCATGTAGCATGTGATCTTGATTCTGAAACTTCCTATGAACTCTTGTTTTTATTACACCATTATACATACCTTCCAAAGTTACATCTAAATAATTTACTTTATTTCCTTTCTGCGTACCACAAAAGCCAATCCTGAACCTATTATTGCTTATTTATTTATTTTATTTTATTTTATTTATTTTACATTTGTTAACCGGGAAATTTCTACTGGACTAGGTCCATTTTCAGTGGAGGCCCAGGGAGAAAAGCTCCACATTGGTTAACAACAGTTGATATTTTTATACAGAGTTGTAAAACAGACAAGGTACATTATACAACAGACAACATATATTCATATTGAAATATAAAGACAGTCAAGACAATTTTCAGCAATTAGAGAAGTTTAAACAGTAAGGATTAGGAGGCACTTTCAGTCTGGAAGAATAGCTGTTAGAGTTTTAGTGCTGTAGAGCATTATAACAAGTAACTCGGTAGTTGTTCATGGGTATAAGGTGGAAGGGTGGGAAAACTTAAATTTAAGTAATACATGGACATAGCCTGGTATTCCTCAAATGTGATTTGAGGAAGTTTTTGAAGTGTGAAGTGTTGGAGGTAGAGTCAGTGGAGGGGGAACTCAATTCCAGTTTCTAGCAATGGTATGGGAGCATAGTGATTTTCCTGCAGTATTGTTTGCACTAGTGATACAGAGGAGAGATTTGCCACTGGAGTGGAGAGGGCGATTTGCTGTGTAAGTAGGTGAGTTAGTGATGGGGTTTTATCAGGGTATTTAAGAATGTTGTAGGCAGTGACTAGCTGGTGATAATTAAGTAGTTGTGGTAGTTCTAGCCATTGTAGGTCCTTTAGAGCTAGACAGTGATGTGTTCTGAAGGTGGAGTGTTTAGCAAACTTGGTGAACTTATTGTAACACGACTCTAGTTTGTCAAGGTCTATTTTTCTGATGTGGGTGAAAATTGGTGCTGCATACATTAGTGTGAACAATAAATTAGTCTGGGCTATGTTGATTCTTGCTTGATCTTAGAGGAAGTTTCTGTGCCTATATAGTGTACCCATTTTTTTGTGGACCTTTTTGATGGTTGGCAGATGTGGACATCAAAGTAAAGGTTATTGTCAGTTTCAATTCTGAGGAGTTTTGTATGGCTAGAAGGGGAAATGGTAGTGCCATTTTTAGAGGTGATGGTAAAGGAAATGGGTGTGGTCTTTGATTTGTTGGGAGTAAATAGTAGTAATTTGGTCTTGTTGGAGTTTAGAATGAGTTGGATATCAGAGATCCATGTTCTACAGAGTTAAAGGTTTCCTGAGTGAGTTGTTGTAGAATGGAAGGAGATAGGGCTGTGCAGATCAAAGTTGAATAATCTGCATATTGAATCAGTGTGGCATCTTGGCTTGAGATATGTAGATTATTGCTGAAGATAGAAAAGAGAAGTGGGCCTAGTATTGAGCCTTGTGGCACTCCTATGGTGGTTGGAAGTTGAAGAGATAGTACACCTTGCCATTGGACAGATTGTTGTCTGTCAGATAGGTAGCTTCTGAACCAGGCTATAGTAGATGAGGCAAAGGATAGCCAGGCTAGGGAATCTAGTAGAATGGTGTATGAGACCATGTCAAATGCTTTGGATAGAGCCAAGAAAATGGCAGATATAAAGTTATTGTTGTTCCTGTGGTGGTTGTCTAGATTAGTAAAAGAGAGAAGAGCAGTGGTTGTGCTGTGCTATGATGTGGGCAGAAGCCATGTTGTGTGGTGGAAAGGAGTTTATGTGTGTTCAGAAATGTCTTGATTTGAAAGTGGATACACCTCTCTAGTAGTTTAGACAAGGGGGATAGAATGGCAATGGGTCAGTAATTTGAGAAGTCATAATAGTTACCGCCTTTATGAAGAGGAATAATATATGAAACTTTCCAGAGTTGTGGGATATGGGATTCCTGTATGGAGTGGTAGATGAGTATGGAAACAGGATAAAATATAAATTCAGCGACCGGTGGTGGTTTTCACTTTTAGAAGGATAATTGTAGAGGTGGGGACTAGTGAAAGAGTAAAGGGGGGGATGTTTTCTAGTTCATTGTCTGGGGTGTGTGAGAGGCTATTTTAGATAGTTGGCTGGATAATGCCAGAATGAATTGTGTGAAGTGGTGGTTAAATTGAGTGGCTATGTCCATAGTCTTATTGGTGGAGTTAGGAGGTGGAGTAGTAGTTTTGCCTGGGTTTAGTAAGGAATTGATTGACTGCCAACATTATTGTGGCTTTTTTGAATATTTGCTTTGGGCACCTAGGAAGTAGTTCTTTTTATCAAGTTTAGTTTGTTCCTTGGTCCGATTTCTAAGCTGTTGGTAGTTTTGTTTGGAACAGATGGTGTTTTCCCTTTTCCAGATTTTCCAGGCTTTATCTCTGGATTTTAATAGGGCTCTAGTGTCGCTACTTAGCCATGGTGCATAGTTGGTTTTTACTCTAATTTTCCTAGCAGGGGCAAGGGTATTGGTAAAAGTAGTATTAAAGTAGTCAACTGCCTGTTCTAATCCAAGGGTTTTTAGTGGTTCCCAGGGGTTCCGGCGTGTAGATCGCGAGACAAATGCCCGCGAGCTACATCGCCGAAACCAGAAGGCCGCAGCACCGCTAAACCGTAGAGCGGTGCTGCCGAAACGTAGTAACGCGGCGGAAAGATGCGGCGGTGTGAAAACAGCCAAAAGCAGACGGCCCCTAAGGCAAACACGCAGCCCGTCAACACACAGCGTACACGGCCGGCAAACACACGCGGATCGGCGAAACACAGCACAACGGTAGTGCTCCAAAACAGTTGCATAAACACTCATACACCCAAAACAGTTGCATAAGCACTCATACACCCAAAACAGTTGCATAAACACTCATACACCCAAAACAGTTGCATAAACACTCATACACCCAAAACAGTTGCATAAGCACTCATACACCCAAAACAGTAGCAGAAGCAGTCATAACACCAAAACAGTTGCATAAGCACTCATACACCCAAAACAGTTGCAGAAGCAGTCATAAAACCATTACTTACCCTCACAGCCCCAGTTGTCCACGCAAACACAGCAAACAGTCCCCGAGAAGCAGGAAGTAAAGTCCCCAGCACGTAGAGCAATGCACAGCACACTTTACCCGAGAAATGCTGCATAGAAAAGCAGGTCATGTGTCAGGTAAACCCTTAAAGGTACAGACAAAGCAGTGTCAGGGTCAATAGAACACACACACTATAACCTGTCTGTGTACTAGTAGTAAGCATGTCACAGCAGGGTGTCTGTAGTATAGGACAAACCCAGATAACAGGCATGCCTGCAACAAACAGTACCTACCCTGCTAGAGCCCCAGAGTGCAGTTGTAGGTGTGAACATGCTAACCTGGTAAAGCATGACACACTAACCCAGTAGCAGGGGATATAGTAGCTGTAACCCATCCCCGACTCCACAGTAAGACATGCAGCTTCTGCTGAACACGTCACGTTGTCCCTGTTACAGGAGTATTGACAAGTACCCAGCCCCATGTAGGAAGACAAGGGTGCAAGACAGAGGTACCTCCCTAAGTAACATCTGCCACTCAAGCAGACACCAAGCCCTAAACCGTGATTGGCTGGCAGCAACAACAGGGAGTTAAAGGGGGCTGGCACAGTACACACAGAACCTGTGCTCAATCAGGCATCGTGGACTCTAAACAGAGTACAAGCATACGGCAACCCCAGGGATGTGTTAACTGCAGACATTGCAACCATAGGGGAGAGACAGTCAGAGACGGTTGGAGTGCACGGCTGTACAGGGCCATTGAGACAGACAGAGTTACTACACACGGTATAAGACAAGGAGGTGTGAACCGAGTGGCCTACTGTCTGGAAGGGACTGTGTCCAGGTTCAGTAGTATATCCCATACCAAGCTCCACCGGCTGTGATGGATTCTGAGAGACCATCTACAAGTGCTGCAACCATGCTGGAATGTATGTATCTGTATAGCCCTGGTCTGATTGGCAACAGATACAGCACAGTGCCCAGCCAACGTGGCAAACCCATGCTGGTGTTGGAGGGTACCTCTACCATTTGGAACGTGAGACACCACCAAACGGTACTGGGCATGTAGTGAGTGGAGAACGAAGGCATGCAGAGGACGTGCCATCACTGTTCGGCAGGAAGAGGGTGAGGAATTGCTGAAATCACTGCCACACCAGCACGGCCCAGATGCAACAATGGCACAAGTGGCTACATTGCGAGCAGAACTGCGGCAGAGGGCAGTAACTGGTAATGAATTGCCAAGCTTGGTAATGCAGAGTGTGCTAGGCACAGCAGATGACAATGTACTGCAGGAGATGCCTTGTCGTGCGACCCTTCGTAGAAGCATCACCAGGGTACGGCAGCAGGCACGGGCATCCATGGCTACACCTCCAGCAACCCTTGCAGATATTGATGCCAGCCAGTATCCACTCCGTAGTGGCAGCTTCATACTTCGTAGAAGGTCGGATATGGATGGTACCGCTTCCTTGGTAGTACTTACTACAACACAGAACCTGACTGACCTGTGCAGGTCCGACTTTGTTCTTGGTGATGGCACCTTTCCCACACGGGCCGATATCTGTCGCCAGCTATATACATTACATGGCTGTATTGGCACCACCACCTCAATGAGGGTCGTACCCCTGGTGTACTGTCTCATGACACGGAAGTCGGAGTCTGCATACACCACTTTGTGGGAGGTGCTGAGGGGTATGGCATCTGACCAGGGATGCACTTTGTCACCGCAGTATATCATGACTGACTTTGAGAAGGCAGCAATTCGTGCCAGCCGGAAGGCATTCCCTAGGAGTATTCTGAAGGGATGCCTATTCCATTTTGCACAGATCATCTGGCGACAGATCCAACATCACCACCTTGTCGCCCTCTATGGCACGGACACTGCTTTCTCCATTGCCATTCGCAAGCTGATAGCGTTGGCATTCCTACCTTTGGATGATGTTGTCCCTGCATTTCTGGACATTGTGTCTTCCTTACCAGAATGTGCCCAGCCGATTGGTGTATTTCTAGACCATCATTATGTCCGAGGCCGACCACGCAAGTATGCATCCCGCTGTTCAGTACAGACACGAATGCCATCGTCATACCCTCTGCGGTTCTGGAATGTGTCCGATGTCTCTGAGATGGACTTCCCATGTACTAACAACCAGGTGGAGGCGTGGCATCGTCGGCTTAAGGTATTACTGGGTCGCCCTACTGTACAGCTAGCTGACCTTTTGTGTGTTCTGCAGCAGGAGCAGAACCTGACGGATACCCGACGTGAATCTCTTCTGCGGGGGATGCCTGTAACACCGCGTAAGAAGGCTATTGTAGTAAGGGAGCGTCGCCTAAAGCACATCTTACAACATAAGTGTGACTACACTAATGTGCAGGATTTCCTCCGTGCTGTGGCACATTTCTACAAATTATGATGCTGTCTGGGTTTCGTATGCACCAAGCACAACACACATCACATTGCATATGCAATTAATAAAGGCTTTGCCCATAGCACACGGGTTCCATGGTACCACTTTCATGCCCACGTGGCATGCTATCCCAGCAGGATTTTCCAGTAACACTTTCACATGGTGGCTTCTAAGGGGGTGCACAGTGTATCACTGTGGTGGTTTGTATCTGCCACCTGTGGTTAGGGTGTAGGGGTTCCCTCAATTTTGACAGGGAATTGTCCACAGTCCTTTGTCAATGCAGTTAAAATGTCATCCTGCCATGTGTCCACATCCAGCTGTCTCACAGGTGGGTGTCGCACCGCCTAGGTGCCTGGACCCGGTTCCCAGTTAGAATGGCATAGTACAGTATTAAGATCATAAGGGTTTAGGTTTCAGTCATCTCATATTAGTCTATGAATTATGGGCTTGGGTTGATTAGTGCATTTGCATAGTAGGAATGTGGGAGGTGGTCACTGAGACCATCTGGTAGGCAGCCTGTCTGGTAGTTTTGCTTGGGGCAATTGACCAGTACCCAATCCAGAATGGATTGTTTTTGTGATTTTATATCTGTTCTAGTGGGTTCTTGAATGAGTTGAGAGAACCAATAGAGATTAATGTGGTTAGTGGGGTTATTGGAGTTATAGGCTAACCAGTCAGTATTTAGGTCACCTAATATGATAGTTTCTTGTGGTAAATTATCTCTTATCCTCTGTAATATTTCCTCTTTTATGGGAGAGTTATTTCCTGGAGGTATGTAGCAGCAGAGAATGTTGGTTGTTTGTTTTGTTTTGTTAAAGCATAGGACTGAAGTAAGGGTTTTGGCATTATTAAATTTAAGTAGAGGGGTTTTAAGGGGTTGGAGACTGAGTGTATTTTTAAAGAGAATGGCTACCCCACCTCCTTTTCTACCTACTCTATCCAGTCTATCCAGTCCAGGAGGTGGAGTAGTAGTTTTGCCTGGTTTTAGTAAGGAATTGATTGACTGCCAACATTATTGTGGCTTTTTTGAATATTTGCTTTGGGCACCTAGGAAGTCGTTCTTTTTATCAAGTTTGGTTTGTTCCTTAGTCCGGTTTCTAATCTGTTGGTAGTTTTGTTTGGAACAGGTGGTGTTTTCCCTCTTCCAGATTTTCCAGGCTTTATCTCTGGATTTTAATAGGGCTTTAGTGTCGCTACTTAGCCATGGTGCATAGTTGGTTTTTACTCTAATTTTCCTAGCAGGGGCGAGCCTGTTAAGGATATTGGTAAAAGTAGTATTAAAGTAGTCAACTGCTTGTTCTAATCCAAGGGTTTTTAGTGGTTCCCGGTTAGAATGACTTAGTACAGTATTAAGATCATAAGGGTTTAGGTTTCAGTCATCTCACATTAGTCTATGAATTATGGGCTTGGGTAGATTAGTGCATTTGCGTAGTAGGAATGTGGGAGGTGGTCACTGAGACCATCTGATAGGCAACCTGTCTGGTAGTTTTGCTTGGGGCAATTGACCAGTACCCAATCCAGAATGGATTGTTTTTGTGATTTTATATCTGTTCTAGTGGGTTCTTGAAAGAGTTGAGAGAACCCATAGAGATTAATGGGGTTATTGGAGTTATAGGCTAATCAGTCAGTATTTAGGTAACCTAATATGATAGTTTATTGTGGTAAATTATCTCTTGTCTACTGTAAGATTTCCTCTTTTATGGGAGAGTTATTTCCTGGAGGTATGTGGCAGGAGAGAATGTTGATTGTTTGTTTTGTTTTGTTAAAGCATAGGACTGAAGTAAGGGTTTCGGCATTATTAAATTTAAGTAGAGGGGTTTTAAGGGGTTGGAGATTGAGTGTATTTTTAAAGAGAATTGATACCCTACCTCCTTTTCTACCTAGTCTATCCAGTCTTAGGATATTATAGCATGGGGGAGGAATTCTTCATTTTAGATGCTAGGTTTTAGCCATGTCTCTGTGATAGTTAGTATGTCGGGAATATAATGAGTTATAAATGCATGCAGATCAGGTATCTTGTTAGCAATACTTCTTGTGTTGATATTAAGAATTAATAGGTCAGATAGCTGTTTGGTTTTGAGTGGATCTGTGTTTGGGCGTATGTCATCAGAGATAAGTAGTCTCTTTATGGTTGATAGTAGATGTTTGGTTATGTGTGTTATTTCTATGCTGGATCTATGTGAGGTTCTTTTAGTGTTGGATTTTGGTATGTAAATATTATGTATATATAGTGCAGTATTAATATTAAGAATTGGGCTGATAGAGAAGTTTATGTGTGTTTTTGTGAGTGTGGAAGTATGTGTTGTATGGAATGTGGTGTTGTACAGAGGTAGGTTAGTTTGTATGGATGTCATGTGGGCTAGTGTTGTGAGGGCTAATGAGAGATATAGTAGTGGGATTTTCATGCTGTATGGTAGTGATGCTTGGGTGATGGCTGTAAGGTGATTGAGGTGATGAGGTGAGTGTGAGGGTGTGGCTAGAGGGTATTATATGTGAGTTAAAGGCAGGGAGTTGTATATATATTGTGGATTATAGTATGATTTGGGTAGGTGATTGGTCTAGGTAGTGGTCTTCAGTAAAACCTTACACATATTCAAAACCTCCTTTGCATATAAAAATCAAATCATCAATAAATCTGAAATATTTAATAACATATATATATATTTTTAATTATTCTTATATATGTGCAAACTTTCCAAAAGGCCCACAAACAAGTGTGCATACATGGGGACAAAAGCTGCCCCATAACTGTTCCTTGCACTTGTTTATATAATTCCCCATAAACTCAAACATGTTATTAGTCAAAAAAGCAATAGCCACTCTATAATATAATGTGTGTCAGACCTATCTCCCAAAAAATATAACACTGCTTCCAACCCAAAATTATGTTGGATATTGGTGTACAAGCTCACCACATCTATTACCACAAAGTACATATCTTCCGTCTACAATATTTCTTTGATTTTACCAATGAAATCAAATACATCCCTAATATAAGAAAGTAAATTAACTACCTCCTTTAACAAGCACTGATACAAAAAACAAGAAATATTATATGTGAAAAGTTGCAAGCATACACTATGGGACAACCTGGTGGGTCACATACATTTTTGTGTATTTTTGGTACACAATAAAAGTTGGCCAGAGAACAATTCTTGGTGGTAAATTTATATTCTACCTCTTTATAATCAAAAACTTCAACCTTAAACCTTCATTTAAAAGTTCCTTGTATTCCACAATGGCTTTATTGTAATCATCCATCTCTATTTTAGCATATATTTTTATATCATTTAAATGTGCATAACACATCTTTAAGTACTGATTACAGTTCATAACTACTTATTTCCCCCTTTATCTACAAGCTTGAATACCAATTCTTTTCTACTATTCATACTATTTAAATTTAATCAGTCTTCTTTACTTAACTTATATTTCATATATTTTCTATTTTTATTAAATATATGGTATTCTTTCGCTACACTATAATTCATCATTGATAAAAACTGTTGTATGGTATCATTTTTAAAGGGGGGAATAAAATCACATTTATAACTTACATCTTCCATATTGAACTTATAGTAAGTATTGGGAATCACTTCTGAATTACAAGAATAGAAACTATCCTCACTAGAATCCAATATATCACGGTCACTATACCTGTAGCTTTCATGACTTTTAAAATGCTCTAACAAATGCAAATCTAAAACTTTCGCCTTTTAATTCATAAAGTCTTGGTAGTGCTGTAGGTACAAACTTTAAACCTTTGTTTAACACAGTAGTTTCGACTACAGTCAAATCATGACCTCATAAATTCACTACATAATCATTTACATCAGTAACCACAGTTTTTTGTCTAACAGAATCAATCCCATTTACCTCATTTTGAAGATCAAGGATGGGTAATAGTGTCTTTCTGCTGTTCATATCCATTCCATGTTTCTTTCCACCCTCCTTCTCATATTTCCTGTCTACCATGAACATTTTGCTGTAAATATCGTTCATTACTAGCTTTTGGAAGTTGTGAATATTCTGCCTCACTATCATATTCAGTTGAGGAGGCCACACTTTCGGTCAAAGTATGCACCATTGATTGGCGTCTTTCTTCTTCCTGCTTCTTTTCAATGCATACATGCTGATGTCTAGATCGCTGATTGGACAAGGTTATGAATGCTCAATTGTGCTCATAATCTTTTAAATTTCTAGTTAATTTGGATGCTTTACTTTTTTTATTAATTCCCATTCATATGAAATGAATTTGTCATTATTGCCTCTCAAAAATTGTTCCAACACATTATTATCAGTTTTTTGCAAAATGTCTCTAGACAGTGTTTTGGTTTCCTCCTTAACTTTCTCCCATTTAAGCATGTCTCACTCTACTAGAATGCGTACCCATTCCAAAGCACATTTATTAGCAGCCACAACCCAGCGAGCTTGAAACTGTCCACTGAATCAGTTAAGTCAAAGGGAGTTGAGGGATTTTTTATAGACTGTAGACCTCTCTGTGTTATATTAAGTTCCAAATACCTTTCAAGACTTTGCAAATTAAAAAATAAAGAGGTCTCTTTAAAAATTCACTTTTCTGCTTTATCTAGCAATGTCTGTACCTCCGGTGTTACTGATCCATCATAACTTCTACTGACCGTAGTGAATGGATTAACAAAACTCCTTCTCCTTTCCTATTCCTATTTATTGAAGACACTCAGCATGGTATCATACCAATTGGGCTGCTCACCAGCTCAATCCAAAACATCTGCAGAGCTTTCATTATTACCTGGTTGAACCAGGTACATTTCTATGCTCCTTTATGAAGACTCCATTGCTGTTTCATGGAATAAATGTGGTAAAGATGCAAATGAATTACTGGCCATATTAAATCATAGAATACCACTTATAAAAAAATATATAATGAACCACTATGCACACCATATGGCCAGTGTAAAAAGTGAATGTATTTATTGTAAAACAATACGTATCTTTAAGTCTCCTAGTGTCTTGGCTTGTAAAAGCCTTTACAGAGTAATACATGTAATGAAAAACACACACCTTTTATACATTTCATTATATTAAAACAATCAAACAATTAACTATTAAAACAGACCCTATTACAAGCCCCTTCACAAAAAACACTTCCAGTTACATTACCTATTAAGTCCCATAGGGAAAGAGTATTAAACTTTAAAATTAAGGGGTGGAGCCTGAATGGCTAACTGAAAGCAGTAGTATTTTAGAACTCCATATAACTAGTTAAATAAGACAGGAAGAAATATTATTTTTTTTCTTCAAAGTATAAAATCTTATAGATAAAGGACTAATTTACATAATTAGAAACTTTGGTGAAGTTGTACAAATAATTTCCTGTCAAAAAGCTTGGAGATATATTCACTTGTTAAAATGAGAACTCAAAGAATTCTCACCAGGATGCTACCTTAAAGAAGTAACTACAACAGATGGCATCTACCCTGCAGGAGTTGTCTTTGAAGATGGATGATTTTAAAGAGAACCTGGAAAATCTTAAAACAAGCAGTCAAAAACAGGCTGACACCCTCAAGGAAATGCTACAACAACACCAGACAATGATAACAGGAATAGAGGCTTCTCTAAATGATGTAGAAAGCAGACTTAAGGAAGAGGAAACACAGAAATAACTGC
The DNA here is from genome assembly GCF_019279795.1 of Protopterus annectens. Lineage (NCBI taxonomy): Eukaryota > Metazoa > Chordata > Ceratodontiformes > Protopteridae > Protopterus > Protopterus annectens. The sequence goes on along the minus strand of NC_056730.1, from coordinate 1,042,990,230 downwards.
TTCTTAAACAAAACATTTGGTTGGTTAATAAAGTAGATGACTTGGAAAATAGGGAGAGGAGAAATAGCATCAGGATTTTTGGATTACCTGGAAACACAGAAGGTGAGGATATTATTTCCTTTTTATCAAGCTGGATCCCTGACTTTTTAAATTTAAAAGAAGGACTTTCCTTTGGCATTGAAGGGGCACACAGAGCTCTTAGGAAACCTGCCACTTACTTAAACTCTCCTCCTAGTTCAATAATTACCAAATTTTTTTTCATACTTGGACAAGGAACTGATTTTAAGATCTGCTTGGAGGAAGGCACCTCTAAAATATAAACAGAGCCTGATAAGATTTGATAACGACTATTCATCTGGAATAATGGAACAAAGGAAAAAAGTGTGGCCAATGATAAAGTTTCTGAAACAAAATAACATCAAGGCACAACTTGCATATCCAGCTAAGATAAGAATACTGTATGCCGAGGAGATGAGGACTTTTATTGACTTAGAGGAAGCTTCTTCATTTATTAAAACTAATAATGTGATTACTTTACCAGAAGATATGGATTGGATGTCACATTCTCTCAAGAGAACAAAAGAAACCAATGTCTGGACAGATGTCAAAAAGAAGAAGCAAAAGACTGATACTGTTACAGCCAAATCTCTCAAAGCATCTACTATGATATGAATTGTTTTAACATTACTTTAAAGGACCATTACTGCTTGGAATTTTAAAACAAATGTAACTAACTACTAGAATCTTTATCTATATTTTTTGAAAATAGATGACACATGAGAGTTTTCACATTACCTCAGGTATGTAAAACAGGGTACTTTTCTTTCACAGAAGGGGGTTATATAGCACATAAAATATTTATACTGTAAATCAACATACATAGTATATGTGTATTTTCTCTTAATTTTCTCTTTACTTTCTCTCTTCTCTCTTTTCTCAATATTTATTTTAACTGCATTGTCTCCCTTTCTAAATTCTCTCCTATTTACTATACTAATATAGTCTGTATATATTTAATAACTCACTATCTATACATAGATAAATAATAGTCTAAAATAATCTAGTTTTAAGGTAGACTAATTGGAATAGTGAACTTAATTAATTGTTATTACAACATTTATTAGATTAATGATGGCCACTGTTATGCTTATTGGGTTTGGGGACATGTTTGTGATTAACTCTGAAATGTTCCATTCTTATACATATGTCCTTTGAATTATTTCCTTTTAGTATTAACAAATACATAAAAAAGGAGGGAAAAATGTACTGTTGGCTAAGAGAAGTGAAGCTTTCTTCACGTTCTATTTGCATTGCCATAGCAACAGTAAACAATTGCTGCAGTTTCTAAGGACACTGTGCATCTGCAAAGTGCATTTAGCCTCACAGATAACAAATAATAAGAAAAAGTAATATTGTTTAGTTATTAAAATGAAAAACAACCTAAACAAGATAAAATAAATACATAATAGGATTATTTGTAAATATTTTATGGTTTATCCTCACAGGATTACATATTCCTGGAAACACAACTGAAATGTTCCCAAACTACATGTGCACTGAAATGTAGCTGCTTGATTAAAAAGTATTACTCACTTTAACATGCTGAGTTCACAAGCTGTTTGCACTGTAAAAGTTGCATGTTATATGTTACTTGAAATTGTCAGTCTCTAGAGAATATGAAAAGATACATATTACTTTTTGCAGTATGTTATCTTTGCAGTTACCTCACACTCTGTACAAACTCACTTGGTAACTGATGGCTATTCATTTAAAATATCAATTTAAATATTAAATGTGCCCTTGAAATGTTATTGACATTTTGACAAAATATAATCTGAACTGTAAAATGAATGACTTGAAAGAAGTGAAGTAATGCATAGATTTCAAAGACAGTTCTTGACACTACAGTAAAAGTAAACATATATATTTTCACAAAGAAAGTATTGAAATGTTTTAGTCTTCCAGTTAAAATATTTTACTGTCAACATTTTGCGATATCAGAAAGTTTGAAGAGCTAGGAAATTACTATTCTTTGTCTTATAATGATTATTAAACAGATGTTAGACTCTGCTTAGTTTAATGAATTATGGCATATGTTTATGAGGAAAAGTGGACTCAATTACTCACATTGGACTACACATTCCTGGAAACGAAACTGAAATGTCCCCAAACTACTTGTGAATTTAAATGAAACTGCCTGATTAATAAGCATAATTTACGTTAACAACCTGAATCCATAAGATATCTGCTCTACATATGCTACATTATATATGTCACTTGCATATGACAGTCTCTAGAGCACACAAAAAAATACATATTATTTTTGCAACATGCTATATTTGCACTAACCATACATTCTAAACTAACTCAATTGGCAACTGACAAGTTATTTATTTGAAACATCAGTCTAAATATTAATTGTGCCCTTGAAATATTGTTGCCATTTTGACAAAACAAAACCTGAATTGAAAAAGGAATGATTTGAAGAAGTGAAGTATTGTACAGATTTCAAAGACAGTTATTGACATTACAATATAAGTAGAAATGTAGACATGCAAGGAAAAATTGAAATGCTTTATAATTTTAGTTAAAATAGCTTATTGTTAACTTTTTGTTTTATCAGAAAATTTAAAGAGCTAGGAAATTATTTCTAATTTGTCTTTATGTTTACTAAAGTGATGTTAGTCACTGACTTGTTTAATGAATTGCGAGTCATGTGCAAGATGGACTACTGAATGTTATTTCTGTTTACCTATGTTTGCTGAATTTCTTTTATTAGTACTGATTTAAAAAAAGGGAAAGAAAGGGAAGAGAAATCTCTGTTTTGGGTCAAGGGAGGAGAGGCTTAAGAGTATTGTAACTGCCTCGAGAACTCTCTAAGATGCTTTAAATGCTATTTGATTGAAACTTACCTAAGGTAAGTCTTGATTACCATATAGGTACCTTCACATTCATGCTAGACCTGATGTGATTACCCATTCGGGAAACAGGAGGTCCCCTATGCAGGATGGGAATTGTCAGGGTGATCATAGTTCATTCTTAGACTCTGCTTTGTAAATCTATAAGTATGTCTAGAGACTGTCATATGCAAGTGACATATATAATGTAGCATATGTAGAGCAGATAGCTTATGGATATAAAATGGCACCCTACCTAAGTACCATGTTCAATCATAGCCTCACCTCAGGCTTTGTACCCACTGAATGGTGCACCACGACAGTTATCCCACTCCACAAAGGGGGAGCCACGACGGACCCCGGGAACTACCGCCCCATTAGTCTGACGAGCCTGGTCTGCAAGGCCATGGAACATATCATCATGGAACTCATAAACAAAGACATTGGTAATCTCCAAACTCTGGACCCTACACAGTTTGGATTTGTAAAAGGCAGATCATGTCTCCTAAACCTGATTGACTTCTTTGAAGCAGTCACCAAAGCCATAGATCAGGGTAAAATGGTTCACACAGCTTATCTAGATCTCGCCAAGGCTTTCGACACCATCCCCCACTCTGGAATTATAGATAAGCTTACTAAACTAGGTATAAATCCCTATGTCACAAGATGGGTTGCTAACTGGCTCACGGACAGAACCCACACTGTGAAAGTAGCGAATTCCAAATCCGACATCAGACCAGTGACAAGTGGAGTACCACAGGGTTCAGTCCTGGGTCCTCTCCTGTTTGGTATCTACTTCTCTGAAGTGCAGACCAACACAGAAGGTCTTTGGCTAACAACGTTTGCAGATGACTGCAAACTAGGAGCCATAATCGAAACTCCTAACGATGTGGACAAACTACAAAAGGAACTCAATGAGACAGATACCTGGTGTCAAAGCCATGGCCTGAAGCTCAATGCCAAAAAGTGTATTGTCATCCCCTTTGGTAAAAACTCTGTACCCATGAACTACCACATAGCTGGTAGTCTACTTAATGCCAAAAATGTGATAAGAGACTTTGGGACACAGGTGGACAGTAGTCTCTCCTTTGATAATCACATCACCACAGTGGTCAGGAAATCCTTCTACGTGGCTCAACTCATCACAAAAGGATTCTCATCCAGAAAAAAAGAGGTCATTGTTCCCCTCTACTCATCACTCATTAGACCCATTATAGAGTACAATGCCCCTTTTGGTATGTACCTCACAAGACATCTACAACAATTGGAAAGACCACAGAAACACCTCACAAAGAGGATTACTGGCCTCAAACATATGCCCTATGCAGACCGTCTCAAAAAACTACAGCTTTACTCCATCGCATATCGCCTACTCAGGGGCGATCTCTGCCTAACATACAAAGCTATGTCAAACCCAGAGCTGTTGGACATGCTCCACTTAAAGAAATCCCAATCCCTCCGAGCTACATGCTCTAGGGACATTAACCTTGTCACCACAATAAACAGAACATGCTGGAGGGATAGATTCCTGTTCCAGAGACTTCCCATACTCTGGAACAGACTACCTATCTATGTCAAACAGAGCTCCTCATTAGCACTCTTCAAGAAAAATCTTGATGATTGGATGGGAAATGGGAAATTCACCCCGGGGATCACTTCTGTAGCTCTGCTCGACAGGGGCACAGGAAAATACTTTTCTTGGGTGGCGAAAGCCAGGGTACATTTTTTGGCTAGGCTTGTATGGGCCCTAGGGCCGATAGCCTAGTACCTACCTATGAACCTATGAACCTATGTAAAAGCACTGCACACTAGAATGCAGGGCACCTCCACTCTGAGTCAGGATACCACTGATAAGCCATGTCGTTTCATAAGTGTAAGTTGAAGTTGGTGAGCTGAAGAGTGGGAAAGTAAAGGAAGACAGTACACCTACAGTAAATTCATATTTCATTGGTAATCACTCATTGTCTCCTGTAGAGTCCTTTTAGTCAAATTATTTTAGCAATAATCTATTTGCTGTGGCTTATTTAGTGTATACTTCTCTGTTGCATTTAATTTATCCAAAATGACATATCTGACATGTTTGAGATCTCTTAAGGTTAACTAAATATTGGATATTTTCTAAGTCAGCATAATAATTATTTACACTACTAGCATTCCATCCTGATTTATAAAATACTATAGAACAATGATAGAATAATATAGAATTTCATATCTCTTTTAAGAAAATTCTCCATATAATAATTTAACATATGGAGCTCAGTTGATATTGTTGGTTAAAAGTATGAGTGACAATCCAATAGATCTATCTTTATCTATTGGATTAGGAATGACTTTCATTCCATGTTTAATGGGAAATTCATATTTACTTGTATTTGATACTTTAGAATTAATGTTTTATAGAAGTACTTTTTAAAAGCCTGACCAGAATGTTACCCTACTTATATTTAAAGGAGAAAGAACATTAAATTACACTCCCAAGTTTACACACATAAAAATAACATCCAATGTTATCAGAGAATATGGTATAATCAAAATAAAAAAGAAGCAAAAAGTTTCTTCCAACAATAACTTGAAATGGATTTAACATTCTTATCATTAAATACTAATGGCTTAAATAATGCAAATAAAAGATCAAACTTACTAAAATATTTAAATCTAAATAAGGCACAAGTAGTATTTCTCCAGGAAATGCATTTTAAGTCTAATGATATCTTTATTTGGAACCCTAAGGACTATACAGTCTTAGCTCAAGCCTCCTATAGAACAAAGACAAAAGGAGTATCAATTCTCTGGAAGAAAAACATAATCACTCGAAAAGTTATTTATAAATATGAAGACAAAGAAGGTCTACTAGCATTTATTATAATTAAATTTAATAACATAATATGGACCTTAGCTAATCTATATTGGTTCCCAGGAATTGGAGCAGGAATGGTTAAAAAACCTAGATTTTATTTCCAACAATTATAAAGGAAATCTTATATTGGGAGGAGACTTTAATTGTACCTTAGAAGCTTCTGAAACCACCAAGAAGTCTTTTCACATAGCAACTATTTCAAAATCCTTAAAAAATGGATTGATCCATTTAATTTAATTGACACTTTTAATGTAAAAGATGATAAATCTTTATTATTTTCCCATAAAGACCATAGATTTGGAACACAAACCAGAATAGACAAATTATTCGTAGTTCAAGATTTACAAACAAAAATCCTCAACTTCTCAATAGTTCCATGCCCCTTCTCAGATCATGACTTTCTGATAATGAAGCTCCAAATAGAGTTTAAACCTTTAATCCTCTCAACTAGAATTCCATCATATATCATGAAAATTAAAGAATTCAGACCCTGGATGTTGTCAGAACTACAATTATTTCTTGAAAGTAGTAATACAACAGAAATCAGTAGAGTCATGTTTTGGGACTGATTAAAAGCATATTTATTTGGTAAGACCCTTAGCTGCTACAAAAACAAAGTTAGAGAGTGGGAATCTGAATCATTAGACTTGCAAACCAGACTCTTGACAACAAACTCTAAAAAAATCAGAATTGTCCAGAAGTCAAAAAAGAAATAGAGGAATTAAATAAAAAATATAATGAAATTATAACACACAAAACTTGTCTAGCCTTGGAAAAATTAAAAATAAACTCATAAGCTACCTCCCCCAGATATCTACATAACTTATCTACAAGAATTAGAATACAATCTAAAGCAAATAGCATTAGTGCTATATATCATGAAAAGAAAGGGAATAAAGTATCAGATATAGGAGACATCCTTGAAGCATTTTGGTTCCATTATATGGAACACTTCAAAAAAGAAGATTTAGATACCAACCAAATAAACTTGGATACAAACCTTATCAATATAAAAAAAAATCCCAAAAACTTAAACTAGACCTACAAAAACCTATATCCTACAAAGAAATTGTTGACAAGATAAAATAAAGTAAATCTAACAAAGCTCCAGGGATAGATGGTATAATTACGGAAATTTACAAACTCTTCCCTTCAATAGTAATCTCCATTTTTCATAAAACTTTGCTAGAAGTCCAGTCAGAAGCAAAAATACCACCCTCATGGAAATATTCTCTCATAACACCAATTCTAAAAGATAATAAACCATCAGACCTTTGCACCTCATGCAGACCTATATCATTACTGAATAATTATTACAAAATATTCATGTCAATACTAGCTAACATAATGAAAATCCTACTTTCAAAGACAATTAATAATGATCAAACTGGATTTTTATATAACAGGCACACACATGATAATATTAAAAGGATACTTACTCTTATAGATTATGTGAATAAAGAAGATAGAAAAGCACTTGTAATCGGATTAGACATAGAAAAAGACTTTGATTCCCTCAACTGGGAATATGTATTTAAAACTTTAGTATTATTTGAATTTCCTCCTCCCTTCATCTTATTACTAACAAAACATATATATTAATAACTTAGCCTACATTAAATTAGGTCATTTCACCTCAGAATCTATCTATATAACAAAAGGTACTAAACAATGATGCCCCCTTTCTCCTATTTTATTTGCTTTGGCTATAGAAATACTTGCAGAAATAATATGCAATAATCCAAGAATAAAAGGAATAGAAGTCTATAACCAGTACATATCTAAAATAATGCTTTTTGCTGATAATATTTTATTAACCTTATCAAACTCCAGAGAGTCATTAGGAGAGCTAGAAGAAGTAATGGAGAAATTTTATAAGATTTCAGGTCTACACTTTAATAGATTAAAATCAAAATTTCTATTTTTAAATAAGAAAAAAGAACAAGTTACAGATACATCCATCATAGGAAAACAAGAACGTATGCTAAATTGTTTAGGAATAGTGTTATGCAAAAATCTAAACTAAACAATATTAATAAATTATAAAAACATTATTGAAGCAATAAAAATATATATAGAAAGGTGGAACAAAATTATATTAACTTTTGAAGATAGATTGCAATTAATAAAATGGTCTTATTGCCAAAAATACTATATGTAGCATTAGCAATACAGTTAATTTCTGAAAGATGCATTCTTAAAGAAATAAACTCATGTTTATTAAAATTTTTATGGTATCCCAAAAAGAATAGAGTTTCTCTAACTCATCATATTAGACCCTGGAAACAAGGAGGATTGAACTTCCCAGAAATAGAAACATATATAAAAGCATCTGTGCTTAAAACTACAATAGACTGGATAAAAACAAATTATTTTGCCAACTGGAAAGAATTGCATCTGTGCTTAAAACTACAATAGATTGGATAAACCCAAATTATTTTGCCAACTGGAAAGAATTAACAATGGCTATATTAACAAATGAGTTTAATCTGTTAAAACATTTTAACAGTAGACAAATCAAACAAACCCTGGTACATACTATGCATAAGTATACAATATAATATAACAAAAGCTTCTAAAACAACATTGATTAATCATTACATCAATTCCTTTAGGAAACTTATCAATGCAAACATAGATCTAAAACTTTGGTTTGACCTTTTAACCCCATTTACCATCACTAAGAACTTTCATCACACAATATATAAGGAAACAATAACCTCCTGGGAACAAAATAGATTCTTATGCTGATTTCAATGTGTAAATAAATTAAATGTTTTAGATATACATATGATAAAAACTGCTTACAATATTCCAACACAGGACTGATTAACCTTACAAAGCATTCTAATGTACACTCAAGATTTATGCAGATTAATTAATAATTTCTCATTTAAAGATATTCCAAATATAATAAGTTTTCTGTATGAATTTATATATAATAGTTGTGATAAGAAAAATTCCATTTGAAATCTATATAAAGAGTTAATAACATAAAACAATTCCCAAACCATCATGCTGGCAGTTATTAACAAAAGGTCAGCCATTGCAGTTAACAGTAGAAATTAAAACTAACATCTTACTATCAGTTAATTACACCTCTAACACACAGTACTGGAAAATATTTAACTGGAAACACTTACATAGAGCATTTTTAACACCAGATAGAATTAAAAAGATCAGTACTACTACAAATGTTTTTTGCTGGAGGTGTGAAAAGTCAAATAAAGCAGACTGGATTCATATTTTTTTTATGAATGCAATAAAGTTAAATCATATTGAAATGGAATCAATCCTTCTTTACAAGCTTTATTTAATGAATCCTTTAACTTAACTAAAGTATTGATAATTCTAAATGTAAATGAAGGTCCCTACCTGAATAAGACAAATATGTATTTGTTATGGACAATACTTGCTATATCTAGGAAATGCGTAACCAGAAGGTGGAATTCAAATACACCCCCGACATTGGAAGAATTCTACACTTTACTGAAGACAACTGCATTGATGGAAATAAAAATCAAAGGACTACGATTCTATCCCAGGCCATTGGTACATAATCCTTGGAAGAAAGTTATATCTTTGTTGGACACTCTGCAATAATCAATATTGTATCTCTGATAACTGATCTGTTAATTCTATATTTAATAGCATACAGTGTATATAATTGAAAGTCAGGCTATTGTAAATATTGTATATAGTTGTTTAAAATGATATTTCAAAATATTATGTAAATGTTTTTTTAATTGAAAATAAAAAAAATATTTGAGAAACTTTAAAATTAAAATAGTTTCTTTCTATGCAAAGGGTATCTTCTCACTGACCATCCTTGGGATCTTTACATACTTGTTCAAAAACATGAACTTTAAACAGGCCATTACCACATTCTCTCAAGTGTTTCGCTAATGCAATTGTTTCTTTTTTTTAATAATATATATATATATATATATATATATATATATATATATATATATATGTTCATAAATCTGTTTTTAGGGGTCTCTCCATTTTAACAACATAAAATGAACCGCATACATCAATAGTAATGATATAGACCACCCCATCACTATAACAATTAAAGTATTGGTGAGTTCTAATTTGTCTATTCCTAGAAGATAAATTTATACAATCCAAATTCCCTATGTAAGGGCACTGCTTACTGGTACCCCATTTACAAATACTATATTTTACTACTTTTTTCCTTTTATTAAAATCTTGACAAGTCTCAAGTAGATTTTTCAAGCTTTTACCTTTTTTGTATACAAAGTTGTGTGCTTCATTAAACACTTTAAGAGTACCTGGGAGCTGTCTAAACATATCCCACTATGTACACTGATAGTGGGTACATTTTCAAACCACTAGCTGAAACAATTAACTGGAGTGGTGGGTAGTTGACATAACCTAAAATAGGCAGAGTTGACAATACTTTTCTTTTTCTAGTCATACAAAACTAAATTAGCAAACATAGGGGAGCAAGCCACCCAATGGCTAAACCACCGTTTTGAAGATTTCCCCATCAAAAAAACACAAAGTTATATTTTAAGACCATTTCAGTATTTGTTTCTTCAAACAAAAGAGTGGTGTAGCCACAGAAAACACTTTTTTTCTCAGGTTTGTTTACACTATTTCTGAGGGGGATTATCACTATCTTGATTTGTCAATTTCCAAAAACAGTGGTTTGAAGAAATATATATCCAAAATATATCACAAACCCACTTAGAGTAATAATTTTTTACACTGCACTAAAGTAGTGAACACCCCCATCTCACATTAATGGACTGTCATCAAAGGACAACAGTTGGTTAGGGCTACCCATAGGACCTCCTTGTTGTATGATTTGTTTACTGAATGTGGTGAATTGAAAAATAATTTTTTACAGAGAGGTTATCTGGAACAGTTAATTGATTGCATAATGGCTGAAGTTAAATCTGGATAGTCACTCGCATGGATTTAATACCCTGCCTGTGGGAATAGGTTCCCCTGTTCCTGAATCAAAGAGAAATGATATGTTTCCTAACTCTTTTTGTATGGAGTATAACCAGGACTGTAACATGATCAAGAACTTTTTAACTAAATATTAGTATTTGTTTAGGCAACTCCCAGATGCTCTTAATGTGTTTTATGAACCACCCAACACTGTACATAAAAAAGGTAAAAGCTTGAAAAACCTATATGAGACTTGTCAAAATTTCAACAAAAGGAAAAAAGTAGTAAAAACTGGTTCTCATAAATGTGGTACCAGTAAGCAGTGCCCTTACATAGGAAATTTGGATTGTATAAACTTACCTTCTAGAAGTAGACAAATTATAACTCACCAGTACTTTAATTGCAATAGTGCTGATGTTGTCTATATCACTAATTGAGTTGTGTGTGGTTCATTTTATGTGGGTAAAATGTACAGACTCCTAAATATGGATTTATGAACAGATATATATATATATATATATATATATATATATATATATATATATATAATATTATTAAAAGCAAAGAAACAAATGCTTTAGTGAATTACTTGAGAGAATGGGCAATGGACAGTTTAATGTTCATATTCTTGAACAAGTATGTAAAGATCCTAAGCGTGGTCAATGGGAAGATACCCTAGAATATAGGGAATTGTTTTGGCAATTGTTCTTTCAAGCCACCCATAATCCAGGGTTGAATGAAATGATTTCCATACTATCAGTATGAAAGCTGAAGTCAGCTAAGCTTTAATAAAATCTTTGAAAACAGGTTTATAATATTATTTATTGGATTTTCTTTCTATGTGGTTTAGATAGGATAGTGGTGTGGCTACATGCATTTTATTAATTTTCTTTTACACTGATAAAGTTGCTATAGTTTTTTTTATATATGAAATGGTAATATGTGGTTTTAAAATAATTTGTCTTCACTAATAAATTAATTATCTGTAATTATCTATTATTCAATTAAGTTTGTTGGTTATATATACACTGGTATTTTAGTCTGGAATTTAGTTCTGATGAAGTCCCTTGTATATTTAGGATGAAAGTGCTTAACTCCATTTTAAGTTTATGACTTTATTTTAATGGGATAAACACTTATAGAATTTCTGGTGTCTTTTTATGACTTGTATCTATAATACACTACTGTTCAAGGTTGGAGTGTGATAGGGTCTGTGATGATATGAGGTAGTGCCATCTATGCCTGGGAGGGTAGGACAGTGCATGTGTAACATATGCCAGCATACCTAGCTGGAATTTTGTAAAGAATTTTATGTCATTTGGCTGTCACACTGATTTGTACAGATGCGTGTGTTAAAAATTTATTTGTAAAGTTGTTTGTGTTAAAAATGCATTAACAGTGGGTCCTGCCGGACAGAAAGGAGATATACATGTATGTCAGACAGTATTATTATTATAACTGACTAAATGTATATGTTTTAACAGAGAATTCTTGGAGGGAAGAGGTTAATCTCAGTGCAGCTAATTTCAAAAAATAGGATGAAAATTAAATGGGTTGGTTTAGGCTATAATGATTTTATCTTACAGGTCTGATTGCAGCCAGCCACAAAAAATGCCTGGAAAAAACTGTTGTTTGTTTGCTTGTTATTTCCCTGAAACGCTAATTCCACTTAAAACGCGGCTTTTCAGCACTTCTGTGGATCCCTAGTGATATCTGCATTGCTTACTGTACTTATTTCCTTGTTTCACTTGAAAGAAAGTTACTGTTTGCCGTTTTTGCATTTAAGTTACCTGTAACACATTGCATTTAAGTTACCTGGCACTTGCTCACTAAAGCAATTATATAAGTCAGCACTAAAAAATTAAAAGCACTACACCCTCACAAACTCCCCTTGAGTACCTTGTTCCCCATTGGCCCTTTTTTTCAATTATAAAGGAATTTCCAATACTATTCTAGCATGTCCAAAGGTCAGTTGTCAATCTCCTCTCCGGTCCAGCTGGCGAATCTGGGAATCATAGCCAAACTGGAGGCTAAGCTCTCTCAACTCAGTACTGGCATAACCAGTCAGGAGGAGAAGGAAACCACACTCACTACAATTCCAGTCTCACATAGACCTACCACGACAGCAAACCAAACACATAAACACACAAAAACATACTTGGAGGCTCTAAATAAAAATCTGCCTAAGCAGCAGAGACCTCCAAAGCAGACACCCAAGCAACCGCTACCCCAAAACAAAACATGTGCAACACATAGCTCACAAAGCCAGTATGCCGAACAGTCACAGCCCTTAAGGCTAAACAACACACCTGATACACTTGTAATAGGTGACTCTATCGTCAGGCAAACTGACGTCCCACTCTCCAGGCTGAACAAGAAGAAGGTCACGGTGAGCTGCCTGTCGGGCGCTAGGATCCCCCACATAACACAGGCACTCAGGTCACTCCAAGGCAAGTACAAATATGACTCAGTCATTGTCCATGCTGGTGTGAATGACCTGAGACGTACCTCCCTGGACTACATGAAAAGAGACATAGAGGAGCTCTCTGAGCATGTAGCCCAGGCTAGTATGACCCTGACCTTGAGTAGCATCTTACCCTCACAAAGAATGATGCCACAATATGAAGATAAGATGATCAATTTCAACAATTGGCTTAAGTATTGGTGTCATTCAAAGGGGATCCAATGCCTGTCAGCCTGTGATGACATGCTCGACACGCCACGATGCTTCGCTAGGGACGGCTTGCACCTGTCACCCCTGGGCTTTCGGATATTGGCAAAGGCTCTTGCTACCCCCATAGTGCCTTTTTTAGGTAAGGCTCAAAAGACAAACCCACCTCCATAGGTATCACAAGGGATAAGAAACTAAGAGTAATGCTACTCAATGCCAGAAGTCTAAACCTCAAGATGCATGCACTAGAAACTCTCCTTAGCATGGAGAACATTGAAATCTGTGCAGTAACAGAAACCTGGTTCAAGGCTCCCGAGAGCACCCCAGCACTACCAGGTTATACCTCAAACCATACTTTTCGGCCCCAAAACTTGGACCGAACCACAAAAGGAGGGGGGGTATCAATATTCGTCAAAGATACCTGCACCTCCAGGTTGGTGGCACCGCACGAAGCATCAGAGACTATCCATGTGCAACTAACAGTGGGTAAAACTGCCTTCCAGTTTATAGCCTGCTACAGACCACCCTCCCAAACCCAGGAACCCCACTCGGCCTTCCTGAGAACACTGGAAAATATGAAGGTCTCTCCAAACACCATTATATTGGGCGACTTCAACTACCCAAACATAGACTGGGAGCATTACTCTAGCTCCAACACCCTAGCCCAAAGGTTCCTAGAATTTATAAACTCAAATGCTATGGAACAACTTGTTACCACTCCCACAAGAGGGGAAAACATACTGGACCTGATCATCACCAACATGGGGACTCTATGCTCTAGACCAGAAGTGTATCCCTCACTGGTAAGATCAGACCAAAAACTAATCTCACTGGATATTCACATCCCGACCCCACCCCCTGCCCAGAAAACCACAGTGAAAAACTCCTCTAAAGCAAATTTCACACTCCTCAAAACTGAGGTGGAATCCTTCAAAGCCCCCAGACCTGTGGAAAATATGGCCCAGACCGCAGAATCCTTTATAAATGCATTCTATGAACACCTTCAGGAATGCATGTATCATGCAATCCCAAATAAAACCAAGACCCAATCCTCCAAAGGCAGACGTCCTGTCTGGTGGACCACAGCCATAAACAAACTATACAATAGAAGGAGGAAGCTACTACATGATATAGCAAAATCCCAAAAAGGGAAGACATCTCTGATCAGTATTAGCAAAAAACTACGGGCACTCATAAAATCGTCTAAGGCCAGCTTTGAGAGAAAAATTGCACAGGACACTAAGGATAATCACAAGGATTTCTTTCGTTATGTTAGGAACCTGGGTGGGAATTCCCAGATATGCTCAGAATTAGTCCAAAATAACAAAAAATACACCAAACCCACAGACATTGCCAACATCCTAGCTGACAGGTTCAGCGCAAACTTCTCCCCCCCTCCCCACCAAAAGGGCAAATATCTATCCCAGCAGAGTGCTGCCCCCTGACATCTCAGATGCTCAGGTAAGCGCCGTCCTCTCCAAAGCAAAAAACACAGCATCAATGGGACCGGACGGTGTCCCGGGCTGCTTCCTACATGAACTCCAAGAAGAGCTAAACCCAAACATAAAACTACTGTTCAATCTTAGCCTTACTACAGGATATGTACCCAAAGAGTGGCGTACAGCAATAGTGGTCCCTCTCCATAAAGGTGGTGCCTCAACGGATCCTGGAAACTATCACCCCATAAGCCTGACTAGCTTGGTCTGCAAAGCTATGGAAAGGATCATCATGGACCTCATAAATAAAGATATTGGGGACCTACAGACACTGGATCCTACCCAGTTCAGCTTTGTTAAGGGCAGATCCTGCCTCTTAAACCTGGTTGATTTCTTTGAAACAGTCACCAAGGCCATTGACGAGGGGAAGGTGGTCTATACAGCCTACCTGGACCTCGCAAAAGCCTTCGATACAATACCCCACTCAGGCATTATAGATAAGCTCACCAGCTTAAATATAAACCCCTATGTCACTAGATGGATTGCAAACTGGCTCAAGGACAGAACCCACATGGTTAGAATTGCTGGAGCCATGTCAGACTCCAAACCAGTTACAAGTGGTTTCCCACAAAGCTCAGTCCTGGGACCTCTCTTGTTCGGTATATATTTCTCGGAAGTACAGGCCAACACGGAAGGGCTGTGGCTGACCAAGTTCGCAGATGACTGCAAACTGGGTGCCATAATCGACTCTCCAGCCGACACAAGCATCCTCCAAAAGGGCCTCATAGAAACAGACAACTGGTGCCAGAGCCATGGCCTCAAGCTAAATGCCAAAAAGTGTATAGTCATCCCCTTTGGCAAAAACAAAGTGCCCACAAATTACCACATAGGTGGTAATCCATTAAGTACAGAAGAAGTAATTAGGGACCCGGGGACCAAAGTTGATATCAATCTCTCATTTGACAACCACGTGGCCAAAGTGGTTAGAAAAACATTTTATATAGCCCACCTAATCATGAAGGGATTCACATCTAGATCAGGGGAGGTCATCGTGCCTCTTTACTCATCCCTCATCAGGCCCATAATTGAGTACAATGCCCCTTTTGGGATGTACCTTACCAGACACCTGCAGCAACTGGAAAGACCCCAAAAGTACCTCACCAAGAGGATCAAAGGGCTCAAACAGATGCCATATGCTGCCCGGTTAAAGAAACTCCAGCTCTACTCAGTGGCATACCGCCTGCTCAGAGGTGATCTGTGCCTGACGTATAAAGCCATGTCCAACCCAGAATTAATGGACATGCTGCACCTCAGAAAATCCAAATCCCATCGAGCTAGCCCCTCGAGAGACTTGAACCTCAGCACTGAAAAAAATAGGACATGCTGGAGGGACAGATTCATAACCCAGAGGCTCCCTTCACTCTGGAATAAAATCCCAGTCCAGGTTAGGCAGAGTCCCTCATTGACTCTCTTCAAGAGGAATCTTGATGAGTGGATGGGAGATCGCAGGTTTACCCCGGTTATCACTTCTGTGTCACTGTTAGACAGAGGCACAGTATACTAACCTCGAAAAAGGGCATAGCACAATTAATTTAAAATGGGTGGCGAAAGCCAAACACACTCTGGCTAGGCTTATAAATGCCTTAGGGCAGATAGCCTAGTATGAACCTATGAACCTATGAACCTATGAATTTTACTGTATTGTCCTTAGGAGTGAACTAATTACTAACCTGGAAGGGGGGAAGTTTTTGAAATTGTTTTATAGCTTTCAGATGCTGCAACAGATCTTTGCAAAGCTCTGTGTGTGTATTGTACCAGAGTCTGGTCACCAGAAGTGATATCATTCTGTAACCAGCACTGAAATGATTTTTTAGATATCAGTGAGAGATATGACAGAACTCTCACAGCAGCACTTTGTTTTTTGGAACCTGAAGGAAAGATCTCTCACAGATATCTAACACAACCACACACCTCATCTTACCTTGCTGTAGTAAGTAACTTAACTTGGGAACAGTAATTCTTCAGACAGTCAGGGAAATATAGTGAGATTAGTTAAGTATTGTTTTTTTGGATCTGTGTGAATTTATCCAACTGTGTTATTTTCTATATATTGCCTGTGACTGAAACTCTGGTGTTTTTTTGTAACTAGCTTTGAAACTCTGGTGTTTTTTGTAACTAGCTATTTAGTATTCTCATTTCTATTTTATTATTTACTGTTAAATATTTCTATACCTTTCATTGTGGCTGTTCTTTTAGAAAATACTTTTAACATTTTAAGAGTACTTATGCTTATCTTAATGACACTATGTTTGCTCCTGAAAGCCTTACTGCATTGGTCAAACTCTACCATTTGTATTAGTATTAATTTTGCTCAGTACCCTTGTAAGAGCCTTATAGTAGCTGACTGGTGGCAACATAATTACCTTATAGTCTGGACAGAGGGGGCACAGCTGGTAAATCTAGACCAACCTTTCCCAGGTGTTTTGTGTGTGTGTGTGTGTGTGTGTGTGTGTGTGTGTGAAAATCCAATATCTAAGTGTGTGAGTCAGCTACTTGGAACAGGGACACAGTGCTCCAAAGTGGTCAGTTCGGAGTCTTATTTGGGGCCTTGAGAGAGAAAGAGAGTCCAGCCCCAGGTCTGGAGTGTGCTCCCTGTGTGCTCTTAAGGGAAAATTTGTTTGGTGCAGACAGCTGCATCTGAAAATACTGTATATATCCATTATTGTTCCTAGTGGCCATCCCTCACTGGTGTCAGTGGTGAGGATTGAGACTCCTTGATTACTGACCCAGAGCAGGGACCATCACAGGGTCTATGTTCAATCATCAGATGAAAAATCCTTCAAACCTCTGTTCATCAAAAGTAAAAAACATTGAACGTTCACTTCAGTGAGCATTCAATCATTGAATATTTTATTCAGGGAAAGGAGACAGTGGACCAACATGCATACTAAAACACACACTGCAGTACATCAAACCCACCCAGGTTGTGGGCTCCACCCCCACACCCTCTAATGTGGAAGGCTGCACCCCCACACCCTACTTATCTATGCCAGTTCTGAGATCACACTGCAGTGGGAAAAAGGGCAAATTTCCTAACACTAACTAACCAACTCCATTCCCTGAAACACACCATGGGGAGTTGAGGGCAGCCAAGTAAACTCTAAAGCATCACAAACAAAAAAAAAGCTGTTCTTCTAGATCAAAAACTCTTTATTAAGACTGAAAGCAAAATAAAATAAAACTCAATGACAGTCTTAACTCTAAAAGATTTTTTGATAACTGGTAACTTTTCTAACAATAAAATATAAGCACTTTTGGCAAACAGCCTTCTTCAGATCTGTTTTGTTTTTGGAACTCCATTCGCTGGGTATCGGTAAAATATTCAATGACTGAGTGTTCGCTTAAGTGAATGTTCAATACTTTAAGTTCAATGAACAGAGGTTCAATAGATTTCTCATTAGATGATCGAACATAGACCCAGTGTGGCATATGACTCAACTTATACATCCTTGGTTCATATTTAATCTGGTGCTTGATACGTCTATTTGTTTTTTTTTTTTTGAAGAATTACCTTAATTTAATTCAATGTACTGGGTCTGCTCCTTGGCTGACCATATTTCTTTGGTTATTAATTTCATTGTGGCTTGCTTTACACTCTTATCTTACCCGTTTACCTTCTTATATCATCTGAGAAAGTTTTGACCACTTCCAAATGTGTTTTCAGCTCCTAATTTGATGAACTGCACAGTTTTACATCATCCTTAAAAAGATGAGATGTCTTTATAATTTGCTGTCATCTGGGAGCCAAATTGTAACCATGACCTAATCTGTTAAGTAGACAGCTTAATAGGTTAAGGGCTATACAAATCAGCAACTGTAATGAAGAGTCACCCTTGAATATCCCCCTTTGAATTTTTATTGTTTGGGTAATAATGTATCTTTTATTGTGGCTTAGCTGCAAACACCCTACATTGGTCATATACATCTGTAAGCACTCCTTTGTCCATCAACTTGGGATACTGTCAAATACTTTTTTGTAATCTATCCATGCCACACTTTGATTCTTCCCCTTTTTACAATTCTCCATTATGACTTTATTTAATGACAAATGATCCATTGTTCCATATGACTTTCTTTTGTTACCTTTTTGTTCTATTTCCATTAATGATTTTTTCCAAATGACTATAAACACTGACAGCATTATTTCCAGTATGCAGTTTATAAATTGTTGGAAGGAAAGTTACTGGCCTTTATTTGTTAGGATAGCTTGCAGGTTTGCTCTTAAGGAGGAGTATCATTTTTCCAGTTGTTAACTTGGTTGGTGTCTGTTTGATGTGTGCACCTAAGTTGTTCATACTCATGGCTAAATATTTGTGTAAAGATGGTAATACTTTTAGCCAGACGTTAGGTACTGTATCCTAGCTTGGGCATTTAGGAGCTTTTCATTATTTTGTTTCAGTTTCTCTGGCCGTTATTTCATCCCATTTCATATTCTGTTCATTTGAACTTCTTACTGTTTCTTTTAGTTCTTCAATCCATTCAACATCTTTGTTATGTTCAACAGGGTCCTCATAGATCTTCTTCTTTTTCTTTCAGCTGTTCCCATTAGGGGACACAACAGCAGATCATCTGTTTCCATTTCTCCCTGTCCTCTGCATCTTGCTCTGTCACACCAACCACCTGCATGACCTCTCTCACCACATCCATAAACCTTATCTTAGGCCTTCCTCTTTTCCTCTTATCTGGCAGCTTCATCCTTAGCATCCTTTTTCCAATATACCCAGCATCCCTCCTCAGCACATGTCCAAATCAACACAATCTCACCTCTCTGGCTTTGTCTCCAAACCATCCAACCTGGGCTGACCCCCTAATATACTTATTCCTATTCCTGTCTACCGTTGTCACACCCAGTGCAAATCTTAACATCTTCAACTCTGTCACATCCAACTCTGACTCCTGCCTTTTTGTCAATGCCACTGTCTCCAACCCATATAACATAGCTGGTCTCACTACCCTCTTGTAGACCTTCCCTTTCACTCTTACTGGTACTCGTCTGTCAAAAATCACTCCTGACACTCTTCTCCACCCACTCCACCCTGCCTGTACTCTCTTCTTCACCTCTCTTCCACACTCGCCATTACTCTGAGCTGTTGATCGCAAGTATTTAAACTCATCCACCTTCATTCAACTGGGTCTTCATAGATATTTCTCCAAAACATGTTGATTTCTTTTTTTTTTTTTTGCTGGTGTTGCAGTTCCTTTTGCTTTTTCTCCCAATTTTCTATAAATTTGTTGGGGTCATCTATGAATTGCTTACTTTGTACTTTTAAGAAATTTTGTAAAGCAGCATATGCTAATGATGTGTTCTTGTAATTCTTTGTCCAGTATCTGCACAGTAGGCACATCCTTTCTTAAATGCAGTGCTTTGCCTTTCATATCTGAGTTGCAATCCATGAACTTGCCCCAAGCCATTCCTTCAGTAGCTTGTCCAAGTATGCACAAGGACCAAAATGAAACATATCCTCAATGATACCTTCAGCAGTTTGTTCAAGTATGCACAAGCACCAAAATTAAACATTTACCCACCAATCCCTTCCATGTATAATCCCTACAGAAGTCTACCCATATATGCACAAGCATGTCCCTGACACCAACTGAACATTTCTCCCAAGGACCCCTTCAGTAGTTTGCCCATGTATGCACAACCACTTCAACGAATCCAAATGAAACATTTCTCCAAATGATCCCTTCAGTAGTCTGCCCATGTATGCACAAGCACTTCACTGACTTCAAATGAAACATTTCCCCAAGTACGTTCAGAAGTCTGCTCATATATGCACAAGCACATCCCTTACACCAAATGACACATTTTCCCCAAAGATCCCTTCAGTAGTCTGCCCATGCATGAACAAGCATGTCCCTGACAACAAAGTAAAAATTTCCTCCAATGTCCCCTTACGTAGTCTGCCCATGTATGTACAAGCATGTCCCTGACACCAGTTGAAATGTTTCTTTGAATGATCCCTTCAGTAGTCTGCCCATGTATGCACAAGCACTTCCCTGACTCCAAATTAAACATTTCCCCCAATGACCCCATCAGAAGTTTGCCCGTGTATGTACAAGCACGTCCCTGACACCAAATGAAACATTTTCCCTTCCCCTTGCAAATCCATATTCTCCTGTTAAATTGCTTCATACTGGTATAACTTCAGGGTTATTTACATATGTGGTGGGCAGATGAGCTCTTTATGGATTCTTATTTATGAAGCCTTCTGATACACAAGTGTATAATGCCCCTTATCTGCATATTAGCTGTCCCTTATAGATTATGTCTTAATCATATTTCACTTTTGCGATATGGAGGCATGTTTATAAAAAGGCCTCTGCATTTACCTATTCATCCTGAAAGTCCATGATTTCCATAACTACATAGTGCCACTCTTTGTGAATTACCACTAAGAAAATCTGAAGCCCTGGGCTATGAATACCACCGTATATATTAGCATACCAACTGAAGAGTGGCTTAGAATTTACTAGGATGTTTCTTACTAAACTTTCAAAAATACTCAACAAGTTTTATTAATACGCTTTGCATCCTTCTTGATATTATGTTGGAAAATATATATATTTTTTATTTTTAATTTTATTATCAATAAGTTAGGGGCTGGCAATGAGGGCTACTGATGCCCCATTATTTGCTAAAATATTGCTTCTGGGTGGTTAGGAATCTAGGTCAGTCTCAGCCATTGGAGCTGTTGAAGTTTAAATGAAAATAAACACTTAAAATATTGAAAACCTATTCAATGCATGGTGGAACTCCCATCCCTAGACAGGGCTGCACACTCCCACAAACCCTGCTAATTATTTATGCCAACTCTGGAATAGCACAGCAGTGGGGAAAGGGCAAATTTCTATCTTCAATAATCTGAGTTTTCAATATTTTGGGTTTCAAAATTTTGAGTTTTTCAATTGAATGTATTCCACATCTGAGTGCATCAAAACCATGACACATTATTAATTTGACTATAGACACTTAAAAACAAACAATAATACAATATATTTACAAAGGAGATATAACCTACCATGCATTAGTTTTATGGATCTATGTTATATATTCAAACTTTTAAAATATCGAATACCATATGTTTGATATGATCGATATTTGAAAGTTCGAATGTATGACTAAAAAAAAAAAGAAAAACATACTTTAATGGTGCAAACAGGGGGGCAAGCCCCCCCCCCTGCACCCCCACCCCTCTACTTAAACATACCAACTCTGAGGCCGCACTTCAGTGCAGAAAAGGGAAATCCTCCCATTCTGCACTGTACAGTGCAGTTAAAGTCAACCTTCGAACACTTGAAATGTCGATCATATGATCTCGACCATATGACATTCGACATTTCAAGCGTTTGTTTGACATAGACCCAGTTTTACATATCCACAATATTCACTATACATTTAATTAAACTTTTTGCGTAAACATAATGCATGTTGACTATATTTCATTTTACTTATGTATGGCACTACTGGAATGCACCACATATCACATGTTTCCTATCATGTAATGCTATTAGCTTTACTATAAGTATGCAACAAGTGCTCATGTGTGATTGGTTAATATGCTTATCCTAACTGTTCAGTTCCTTACATTTTATGGCATGGCATTGTCTTCTATAATAGTATGAGATACTAGTAAGCATTGCTACTTGTAGTGCTTTTGAATATTATGTTACCATATTATTATAGTTATCTTTTCTGTACAGTAATTGCATTATTAATATGTGTGAACCACTGTCAACTCTGTGTTGCACATTGCATTACACTGTTCAATATTTTACACACATATAGCTCTACTACTCACACCACCAGTGACATGTGTATCCGGGTATAACCCTACTGCACTGCATTCTGATTTTCTGCAATATTCAAAACATACTGCACAGCCTGGACATTTCTGTAGCTCTGTTAACCTCTCACTCTGGTAATATATTCTGTGTCATACACAAGTTTATTTGTAGGACATTTTTGTTGTCAGTCTGTAATGCTTCTGTAGGATGTCATGACTTCTGAGGAAATGTGACTCCTGCACCCTTCTGTCTGTGATACCACAGTTATACAGCATTACCCAGGTATTTAAACCCTCAGGCCAGGTTTTCTAGCTGTTATGGACTGGTGAAGATGGGACGCAGGAAAAGAGTCACACTGGGAGTCAGGATTGTTTCTGAAAGAGTATGGCTTGAATCAGTACTGTGAGGCCCAACTGCCCTTTATGCTAGCATCATTCAAAAGAGCATTGTGAGCTGTAGGTATAAGCATCTCTTTAGCTAAGTCCATACCTCTCTTAAAGGTTGTGACTGCACTTGCACTTACTCTGGCTACTGTTCATGGCTTTGTAATTAATTGAAGCTTCAAAAATGTTCTGCCTCACACCAGCATGTCATTCCTGTCTTCTCTGGAGAGGAGTGAGCAGCCGCAGCCTCATCATTCTTCCTTCACCGGCTGCTACTGGTGCTAGGGATGCTAATTGAAAACACCCCGCCTGAGTCATTGTAATGATGTTCCCCCTGTACACAAATGGAGCTGGCTTCCTGTGCAAGACTTTTGGCTTTGGGCACATACTTTTGGACTCAACCAAAGTTGCCAGACATTGGCACTGTATGCTATCATTTCAAGAAATTCTGAAATGCTGCATGTTAATGAGGTCCATTAATAATATCAATACAACATTCTTAAACCTATTAAATAATTTTGCCCCATCCAAAACCAAAAGAATAAAAAGTAACTCTGTCCCATGGTTAACCAAAGATACCACAACCTTGATGCATCTATGAGACAAAGCCTTGAAACACTACCAGAAACATAAAACACCCTCAAATTACTTTAAAATACTTCACAACAAAGTCAAAAAACCTGTCACATCCAACTGCAAATCCTATTTCTCTATACTCCAAAATAACTACAAGAACACCCCCGCCCAAAAAAAATTCTGGAATGGTATCATCACCCTCCTCAACCCTGGCAAAAAAGGCAATCCCTGCCCTGATCCAAATGCCTTTGACTTGGCCTTAGCCACAAAATTTAATTCCTTCTTCATCGAGGCGATAGCCAAACTAACAACATCCTTCACTAACAATGCTCCATCTCCACCCTCTCCTATCCATTCCTCTCCCAACACAAACAATTCTCTTCCACCTCCCTTCTCTGTCAAACCCATCTCTATATCTACCATCAAAAAACTCGTTATGAACTTGAAACCTTACTCTAACACCTCTTATGGCCTTCCTTCCTACTTTCTAAAAACAGCTGCTGAAGCCATTGCTTTCCCTATCTCCATTCTAATAAACTGGTCAATCCAAGAAAGCTATGTTCCCCAACTGTGGAAAAAGGCCTTTGGCATACCACCTCATAAAGTGGGCAACAGTAACAATATTTCCAATTTTTGTCCTATTGTCATCTTATCCCCATCTCAAAAATACTAGAAAAATGCATTCACCTACAACTTTTACCCTACCTCATAGATAATCACCTGCTTACCCCCACACAACATGGGTTCAGACCTGGCCACAGTACTACCACCGCTCTCCTCTCCTTCCTCGAAACCATCAATAAAGCTTGTGATTCTAGCTATCTAGTATCTACCCTCTTTCTAGACTTATCCAAAGCCTTTGACACTATCTCCCATATTCTTCTATCCAAACTCTCCAGTCTTAATATATCCACTTCCTCTGCCAATGTGCTCTCTAGTTACCTCTCTGATAGACAACAGGCTGTCAAATAGAAGAAAACTACTTTCTCCTTTCTTACCACCCCTACAGGTGTTCCCCAGGGTTCCATATTAGGTCCCTTACTGTTCAACATCTTTATAAATGACATCTATCTGTCTATCCCCAAGACTAATCTTATCCAATACACAGATGACTCTACTATCATTTATTCTGCCACCTTCATCTCCTCTCTCTTAAAACTAATCCAAGAAGCCTTCTCTTCTACTGACTGCTGAATGTTAGGTAACCACTTAGCACTCAACACATCAAAAACTAAACTTATGATATTCACTCCCTCTAAAAATACCATTATCAACAAGAACTCTTTTATTATTATTAGCCAAAACAATACCTCTCTTGAGATAGTATCTCATACCAAACTCTTAGGTGTCCTCATTGATGAACACTTTAAGTTTGATATCCACCTACAAATGAATATCAGAAAAACTCACTAGAAATTTGGTATGCTTTACAGCCACTCTCGCTACCTCACTCCCTCCACTAGGTTTGTTCTCTCTGCTACATACCTAATTCCTTCCCTCCTATATGGTGCCCCTCTTCTCAGCAACCTACAAGTTCACTAAAGGCTAAACTCTCTTCCTGTTACAATAAAATCTCCAAGTTTGCCACTGGTTACAAATCCTCTACCCACCACTGTAATGCCCTTCACAAACTAAATTGGCTAGCGCTCCCCAATTATCTTATCTACATCCAACTCACTCATGCCCACAAACTTACCTTCTGTCAATCTCTTTGCCCCTCTCTAGCATCTTCACTCAAAATGCACCTACCCGATAGATTCTTAAGATCCAATAACCGATATCTGATTGAACTACACAAGCCTGCTCATCCACCAGGCAAACAACTACTACCCTTTTCTCTAGCATGGCTTTGGAACTCCTTGCCACCTCTCACCTGCACCACCCCTAACCACTCTACCTTTAAAACCTTCTTCATAACCATCTCATATCCCTCTGGGAATGCTCCTGCGCTCAACCTACATAACTACCTTCTAAGCTACCATTACCATCACCACCCTTTCTTCCCACCCCCATTCACTCCTCATACACTACTTCTTACTATTCTCTTTTCTTACTTGACACCTAATCTCTTCCTATCCCCTGTATACTCTACTATAACTCAAATACAATACCTATGCAAAGCTCCTTCACCTCTGCTTTAGATTTGCCACTGTATGGACTATGGTATTTTGTAAATATTTACTGACATGTTGTTTTTTACCTTTTCTTTTGTAAATTGTATACTGTATTACTCATCTTTAATGATTTGTTTAAATTATATAATGTTCGTACGGAGCTTTTCTCTCCGGGACTCCATTGAAAATGGGCTCTTCTCAGACCGATGGGCTATTCTGGTAAACAAGCTGTAAAATAAAATTAAAAAATAAAAAATATATAATATACGTTGCTGAAATGCAAGACATGGCAACCAATATATCATGTAAATCTGCAGTATTCAGAGATGCTATCATATGTGGGATCACTTCTACATGGATAAATAATGTAATTGCCTGATACCAAAGTATGTTGACTTACTTTATGTCACATTGGTTATACTGCATCACTATTTAAGCCCACATTTAACATGCATATGACTATAGTGCTCCTACTGAATCACTTTTTAGGTCTGACTTTACAGTGTACATGGCTATAGTGCTCCTAACTTTGTTGAAGCTGAAGACTTGAATGGAAGATATTACTTGTATAATATGACATTGATTACAATTGTGAGGCTTCCTTTGGAAACCACTTCATGTTGATGGCTATACTTACACTGTAATGCTTGTTGTTGGAAACATTTGGGGACATCGATGCATAGTTTTTCATCGATGCAAGTTGTCCATAGGTATGCTACATTTATGGTACAGAAAGCAGTTTGCTGTCTGAAACAGCCCATGACAATATACTGCATTTTCACCCCATCCACAAGTAATTGCATATCTCAATAGCTGAATACAAAAATGAATCATTGTAAGTTCATTTAGAATATGTTTTCTTTCTCTGTTTTTCTCTCTCTCTCTATATATGTGTAAATGGATCCCCTACACTACACCGACACACCACAAAACCAACAGC
Source organism: Protopterus annectens (assembly GCF_019279795.1). NCBI lineage: Eukaryota > Metazoa > Chordata > Ceratodontiformes > Protopteridae > Protopterus > Protopterus annectens. The sequence continues at coordinate 1,042,963,582 of NC_056730.1, read as the reverse complement.
CAAAATGCCGACACCAAAACACCGAAACCACACAATACCGACAGTCCACATAACCGAACACCATAACACCGACTCACAACACACACACACAACACAAGAACACCAAAAACCTTACAAACCTACACTAAACCTTACATACACAACTATCTATGCACTAACCTTAACCCAAACCATAACCCTAAAGTCTGTCACTATCGCACACTTACCTTACCCGCACCCTAACCCTAAAGTCTGTCACTATCGCACACTTACCTTACCCGCACACTAACCCTAAAGTCCATCGCTATCGCACACATACCTTACCCGCACCCTAACCCTAAAGTCTATCACTATTGTTCACTTACCTTACCCGCACCCTAACCCTAAAGTCTGTCACTATCACACACTTACCTTACCCGCACCCTAACCCTAAAGTCTGTCGCTATCGCACACTTACCTTTCCTGCACCCTAACCCTACAGTCCATCACTAATGTACACTTACATTACCCGCACCCTAACCCTAAAGTCCGTCACTATCGAATACTTACACAGTCGTGCTCATTTCACATGGTGTTTTCAGCGTCAGTATTTTGAACTGTTGGTTATTTCCGTTGTCAGTCTTCCGATGTTGGTGTTCTCATCATCAGCGTTTCAATCTGTTGGTGCTTTCAGGTAGACCCGTGGGGGAAAAAAAAAAAAAAAATATATATATATATAAATATACATATGTAGGTGTACGTCATAAGAACAAAAGACCACATTACCGAAGATGAAAAGGCCAAGATGAGAGCTACAAAACTTCATTTTAATGAATGACCACATAGCTGCAATGTTTCCAGTGGTAAGTAACAACTGGGCCAACAACTGAAGGAAAATACACTGCACCATCTACTACCATACCTCTCAATCTGGAAACATCAAAAATATGGACAAGGCCCATGAAAAATAGGTACAAATCTGTATGCTGATTAACATAAAATTTGCATACACAATTACATAACCCACCCAATGGAATTGTGGGATACCAACTTGCAAATGCAAACTGAAGAACAGCCAACCAAAATATGGCACCACAGTGCCCCTCCAGCCATTCTAATGTCCCATCATCTGGCTATTTTGCCCCGTTTAGCATAACACTAATGTGTATACTTTTTTACTTCTACAATGATTATTTGGATTTTAGTTTTACATTTTATAGCACAATGCACAAACACTAACAGACATCTGCACAAACACTAATAGATATCTGCTAAAAAAAGCAATACTGTCTCACAATGAAAATAGACTTAGCATTAAAACTTCTCTGCCCGTGAAACTCACATTCATTGAAACAGCATTGAAACCCACACCACACCCAAAGAAAATGCATCTGGCCAGTGGTGGATAAAAAGATTACCTTTGGGCTATTTTCAAATCATAGGCCCCTTGCACTCAAAATATTATATTCCTTGTATAATACAGCACGCTTGTTAGACTTAGAGTGCCTTTTAAATTTATTGTTTGAACTTTTTTCCCATAGGCAATGAAACAAAATGCATGAACCAATAAAGACAAAACTGCCCAATTCAGAAGATTTCCATCGTAAAAGTCTACTTTCACATGCACACACACACACACACACACACACACACACACACACACACACACACACACACACACACACACATATATATATATATATATAGTAAGTCATGGGCATTTTGCATAGCTTGTCGAACTTATTTTTAGTTTCAGTTTTTTGCTTTATTACTCTGATTTGTGTTATCAGACCAACTCAATAGCTGTAAATACACAACAAAATAAACTAGGTGAACTGCATGTTTTAAGACTTCCAATTTTTTTCCACTGACAGACCCCCTCCTACATTCATCCTGAAGCATCAAAACTATCATTGTAATCCAGGTGCTGTTAACTGGCCACTCTTGCTTCTCCACTGTCTGCAATGGAAAAATATGTGTTTTATCTTGAATGATGGAAAATGTACTGTACTCGTTTAAAAATATTTTTCTTGTAATGCAGCACAGAACATAATAATTCTGATTTTCTGTTCCTGAATTTGGTTTAATGATATTTGTTGCTCTTGAGACACAAATGCCCATGTGTATAACATTTTCTCACTCCTGTTGCATCTGTAGCTACACCCTTTACTTGTTACACCCACCCCCTTTAAAAGTAGAACAACACAACATCAGCAATGCATCAACATACTGTGAGAGTTAAACCTGCAGCCTTCTGCATCAAACACAAGTATTGAACCTGTTATGCTATTAACAATTCAAGCAAACTTAGCATAAGCAACATTAGACTCCTCTTCCCCTGAAGCTCTCAGGTCCTTGTAAAATCCACTCAACACCCAACTGTATCTCTCAACTTTGCAGCACAAGAAATCTGGAAAAAGTCAAAATTTATTGTGGGGAACAAAAGCCCAAAAAACAGGGACACATTTTAAACATTGCTTGTATAATTTTAGAATGTTGCTAGAATAAAATGCTGCGTTACCATCGTGCATTTGACTGCCAAGTCTTAAACCCAGGACCTTGTGCACTGTAGTGAGAGCAATATACCACTATGCCAAATCAGCAATTTCCTGAACAGTAGGAAGACTGAAATTTAAATGGCTATCATTTAATGAATTCAGTTCTCACTTCTCACTATAGCTCTCATCCTCTTAGCACAAAAAACATGGACAAAGCCAATAATGGCAAATAAAGCCCCAAAATAGCGACAATTTCAATACTGATCTTATAAACTTAGAAAATTGCTAGAATAAAAGGTTTTGTGTTACCATTTATTTTCTGAAGAATATGAAGTCTGAAATTCAAATGCCTGTCATTATTTAGTACAGAACTAAAATATGAGGCATAAATCTGCAAAGATTTTACAAATGGTGGTGGGTAGGGACCTTAGGCTTCTGTTACCTGTACCAAAGGTACAGGGTTTGAGCCTGAGTATCTCTAGTTACTGTGGGCATTTTACACACACAACAGACCAGTAGGCTGTTTCCTGGTAAAAACCAAGTAATTCTGTATAGTTGGGAGGTATGTCTACAACCCACCCCACAATGTAGGGGGGCTGCACCCTCTAACTAAATATACCAACTCTTGGATCAGACTACAGTGGGAAAATGGGCAAATTTCCCCTTGTTAACCAGCTAATTACTTACCATTGGAAACATTTTGGCTATGTGGTTGTTCATTAAAGTAAAGTTTTGAAGATCTCGTCTCGGCCTTCTCATCTTTGGTAATGTGGTCTTTCATTCTTATGAAGTAGATCCAAAAAGAAGCCAATAGGCAGTTGTCGAATGAGGAATTTTATCGGAGTTTATCAATGGACCCCATACAAGAACACAAACTACTTATAGATGCATTTTTGGAGGAAGCTTTTCATTTTCATAATATAGATTTGTTTACATTGAGGCAGTTATCAGTGGAAGACCCTAAAATACAATATTTCTATATGGTCCCTAAGGTACACAAAAATATCATAAATCCACCAGGACGTCCAATTGTGGCAGGGAGGGGTTCATTAACTGAACCCTTATCCGAGTATTTGGAACATAAGTTAAAAAAACTGTTGCCATATGTCACAGCAAGAATACGTGACACACAACAATTTTTGGCATTGTTAGAAAACTTAGCAGTTATGCCGGAACAATATTTGGGTACTTTGGATGTACAGTCGTTGTATACCTCTATACCACATGACGGTGGTATTGAGGCAGTACACTATTGGATGTCACAATCAGGATTGTTTTCAGTACAAGAACAAGAATTTTTGATTAAAATACTACAGATAGTCCTAGAACATAATACTTTTACATTTAATAATGTATGGTATATACAGGTTAAAGGTACGGCTATGGGGGCAACTTTTGCCCCCACATATGCTGACCTCTTTATGGGGTATCTTGAAGTACAATATATATATACAATTCCTGATTGTTTCAAAGATTTGCTGATTATGTGGTGGAGATATTTGGACGACTGTTGGGTAGTGTGGGGTGGTAATGATGAGCAATGGCAGCTGTTTGTACAATATCTAAATAGCAACAGGTATGACATCAAGTTTATAGGAGGAATACACATCCAGGAGGTCCAATTTTTGGACGTAAACATTATTAAGGGAGAGTCTGGTTTGGTGTATACTGACCTCTATAGAAAACCATATTCTAAGAATGGATTTCTTTATGCTAATAGCTGCCATCCACCCCACACTATCCAAAATATACCCAAGTCCCAATTTTTAAGGGTGAGGAAGATTTGCTCTTCAGAAAGTCGTTATCAATGTCAAGCAGCAGAACTTAAACAATGGTTTCACAATAGGGGATATGGCAACAGACAGATACAACAGGCCTATAATGAGGCATCCTCCATGGATAGGACTCAGTTACTAGTGGATAGGAAACCGAGGGGTACCAGTCAATATGTAAGGTTTATAACAACATATGGAAGTAATACTTTCCATATTCGAAACATATTGTCTCAGCATTGGCATATATTAACATCAGATGGGTTCTTCAGTAGATATGTAGACAAGGAATGTCATGCATATAGGAGAGGCAAAAATTTGGGTCAGCATTTTTCTTCTTTCAAAAAAGGAGTAACAAACAAGGTCACTAAAACTGTCACTGTGGGGAACACTTTTTGTGGTAATTGTAAATATTGTAAAGTCATGGCCAAAACAAAGTCCTTCACTTCAGTCAATACAAAGAGAGTTTTTGATATACGCCATTCTATCACTTGCAATAGCACTTGGTTAATATACATGGCTGTGTGTCAATGTGGTGCTTTTTATGTGGGGCAGACTTCTTGTTTATTTAAACAAAGAATTGCCCTGCATATTAGTGATATAAAATGTGAACGCACAAGGAGTGCTTTATACAAACATAAATTATTACACACAACAGCACATTTTGTATTTATAGGCTTGGACATGGTGGATATACCCAATATAAGTGATTACAGAAGACATGAATTATTGACACAGAAAGAAAGAAGGTGGATAGTACAATTGGGGGCATTGTTTAAGCCAGGACTAAATGACCATTGGTGATTAACAAGTAGGGTATGATGGATTTGGATCTTTTTAGATATGTAGATACATATCAATGTATTAGTACATGTATATATACAAGTGTATGTGAATATCTTACACAAAATATTTTTTGTGTATATATATATATATATATTTAATACTTCTATTTCTTTTGGTTTATGGTCAGGTTGAATCTAATGGTAAGGTATAATATTAGTGGCATATTTTGGGTCTCTCTTTTTTGAATAAAAAATTATGAGGCAAGTTAGATATAATTTTACACATAGGGATATGTTTAGTAGTTGTTAGTGTTTTAGGCTTAATAGGTTAGGGTTATTTAGAAATAGCACTCATTATTAGGTTACACAAATACATAAAATAGCTCAACTTAAATAGGGGCTGCACCTTTAAATCTTTAGCAGCTTCAAAGGGATATAATCCGGGCCTTGGCGGTGATTATACGCACACTGAGGACGCTGTGAGCGAAACCGGCCACCGGTCTGTGCATCTGTGGGCAGATTTGCCTAATAAAGTGGTTTAAACTCGACTGCTGTTACTTTTTTATTTTATTATGAGTGCTGGAGCGTTTGATTATTATATATATATATATATATATATATATATATGTGTGTGTGTGTGTGTGTGTGTGTGTGTATAGGTTCATAGGTTCATAGGTTTATACTAGGCTATCTGCCCTAAGGCATTTATAAGCCTAGCCCAAATTTTTGTGGCTTACGCCACCCCTTATATGAAAAAATACTGTGCCCATTAGTTTGTTGTGCCTATGTCCAGCAGTGACACAGAGATGATTCCCGGGGTAAACCTACGATCTCCCATCCACAGGTCTAGATTTCTCTTGAACAGAGTCAGCGAGGTGCTCTGCCTCACATGGACCGGGATTTTATTCCACAGCATAGGGAGTCTCTGAGTGATAAATCTATCCCTCCAGCACATCCTATTTATATCCGTAAGGTTTAAGTCGCTTGCTCTAGTGGTTTTGGTGGATTTGGATTTTTTGAGGTGGAGCATGTCCATTAATTCCGGGTTGGACATGGCCTTGTATGTCAGGCACATGTCACCTCTGAGCAGACGGTATGCGACTGAATAGAGCTGGAGTTTCTTCAATCTGGCAGCATATGACAGATTTTGGAGTCCCTTTATCCTTTTGGTGAGGAACTTTTGGGGTCTCTCCAATTGCTGCAGATGTCGGGTGAGATACATCCCGAATGGGGCATTGTACTCGATCATTGGTCTGATAAGTGAAGAGTACAGGGGAACAATGACCTCACTAGATCTGGATGTGAATCCCTTCATGATCAGGTGGGCAATGTAGAAGGTCTTTCTAACCACTTTAGCAATGTGAGTGTCAAAGAAAGGCCACTGTCAGCCTGGGTCCCCAGGTCCCTGATAACCTCTTCTGTGCTTAGTGGATTGCCACCTATATGGTAGCTTGGGGTTACCTTGTTTTTCCCGAAGGGTATGACTATACATTTTTGGCGTTTAACTTCAGGCCATGGCTCTGGCACCAGCTATCTGTTTCCGTGAGTCCCTTCTGAAGGATATCCGTGTCCGATGCACTTTCCACTATGGCCCAGTTTGCAGTCGTCTGCAAACTTTGTCAGCCAAAGTCCTCCCATGCTGGCCTGTACTTCTGAGAAGTAGATGCCAAACAATAGGGGCCAAGGACCGAGCCCTGTGGGACACCACTTGTGACCGGCTTGGAGTCTGACACAGCGCCAGCAACTCTAACCCTGTGGGTTCTGTCCTTAAGCCAGTTTGCAACCCATCTTGTGACATATGGGTTTACATTTAAGCTGGTAAGTTTTTCTACAATACCCGAGTGGGGTATTGTGTCGAAAGCCTTTGCAAGGTCAAGGTAGGCTGTATGGACTGCCTTTCCCTCATCAATGGCCTTGGTGACTGTTTGAAGAAGTCGACCAAGTTCAAAAGGCATGATCTTCCCTTGACAAAGCCAAACTGGGTCGGGTCCAATGTCTGCAAGTCCCTATATCTTTGTTTATGAGCTCCATTATGATCCTCTCCATAGCTTTGCAGACTAGACTTGTTAAGCTTATGGGGCGGTAATTACCAGGGTCCGTGGGCGCCTTTGTGGAGTGGGACCACAGTTGCCATCGCCACTCCTTGGGCACGTATCCTGTGGTAAGGCTGAGATTAAACAGCTGCCTTATGTGCGGGTTAATTCCTCATTTAGCTCATGTAGCACACAGCCGGGGACACCATCCGGTCCCATTGATGCTGTGTTTTAGCTTTAGAGAGAGCAGCTTTCACCTGCACATTTGAGATGTCCGGGAGGCTACACTCGGCTGGGATAGTTATCTCTCCTTTAGGGGAGAGGGGTGAAGTTTGCACTGAACCTGTCTGCCAGTATGTTGGCAATGTCTGTGGGTTCAGTGATTTTGTATCATTTTGGACTAATTCTGAGCATATCTGGGAGTTTCCACCCAGGTTCCTAACATAGCTGAAAAAGGCCTTATGATTGTCCTTTGAATCCATGGCAATTTTCTCTCAAAATTGGCCTTAGTTGATTTTATGAGTGCTCGTAATTTTTACTAATAATGATCAGGGGTGACTTCCCTTTTATGGATTTTGTTCTATCATGTAATAGCTTTCTACTCTTATTGTAAAGTTTGTTAATGGCTGGGGTCCACCAGACTGGATGTTTGCCCTTTGTGGAAAGAGTCTTGGTTTTATTTGGGATTGCCTGATCCATGCAGTCCTGGAGGTGTTCATAGAAGGCATTTGTAAGGGCTTCCGCAGCTTGGGTTGTGGTTTCCTCTGGCTCAGGGGCCTTGAAGGATACCACACCAGTCTTGAGTAGTGTGAAGTTTGCTTTAGAGAAGTTCTTCACTATGGTCTTTTTGTTTGGGGTGGGGCGGGATGTGGATTTCCAGTGAGATTAGTTTATGATCAGATCTCACCAATGAGGGATATACTTCTGGTGTGGAGCATTTTGTCCCCATGTTTGTGACAATGAGATCTAGTATATTTTCTCCTCTCGTGGGAACAGTGACTAGCTGTTCCATGGCATTTGAATTTATGAACTCCAGGAACCGTTGGGCTAGAAAGTTAGGGCTTGAGTAATGTTCCCAGTCTATATTCGGGTAGTTGAAGTCACCCAATATGATGGTGTTTGGAGATACATTTATACCCTCCAGTGTCTTCAGGAAGGCTGTGTGGGGTTCCTGAGTTTGAGAGGGTGGCCTGTAGCATGCTACAATTTGTAGAGCAGTTTTGCCTATGGTTAGTTGCACCTGGATGGTTTCCGAAGCTTCGTGCATTGCCACCAGCCTGGAGGTGTGGGTATCCTTAATGAATATGGATACACCCCCTCCTTTTGTGGTGTGGTCCGGGTTTTGGGGCCGGAACGCATGATATGAGGTAAAACCTAATAGTGCCGGGGTGCTCTCAGGAGCCTTGAACCAGGTTTCAGTTACAGCACAGACATCGATGTTCTCCATACTGAGAAGGGCCTCGAGTGCTTGCATTTTGAGATTTAGACTTCTGGCATTGAGCAGCATTACCCTCAGTTTCCTCCCATTTTTGTTTTCTAGGGTAGTAGGTTTAGAATTTGAGCCTTGCCTAAAAAAGGCACTATGGGGGTGGCAAGAGCCTTAGCCAATATCCGGAATCCCAGGGGTGACAGGTGCAAGCCGTCCCTTGCGAAGCAGCGTGGCTTGTCAAGCATGTCATCCCAGACAGACAGACACTGGATCCCCTTTGAATGACACCAGACATTAAGCCAATTGTTAAAGCTGATCATCTTGTCTCTATATTGTGGCATCATTCTTGGTGAAGGAAGGATACTGCTCAGGGTTAGGGTCATACCTGCCTGGGCTACATAATCAGAGAGCTCCTCTATGTCTCTTTTCATGTAGTCCAGGGAGGTGCGTCTCAGGTCGTTCACACCAGCATGGACAATGACTGTGTCATATTTGTACTTGCCGTGGAGTGACCCGAGTGCTTGTGTTATGTGGCAGATTCTAGCGCCCGATAGGCAGCTTACTGTGACCCTCTCCTTGTTCAGCCTGGTGAGTGGGACGTCAGTGTGTCTGACTATGGAGTCACCTATGACAAGTATGTTTGATGTTGTATTTGGCCTTAAGGGCTGTGACTGCTTTGCACACTGCTTTTGTGGTTTATGTGTTGCTTGTGGGGTGTCTTGATGTAGCAGTTGTTTGGGTGTCTGCTTTGGAGGCCTCTGCTGTTTAGGTAAATTTTTACTCAGAGCCTCCGAGTATGTCTTTGTGTGTTTATGTGTTTGATTCAGTGGAGTGGTAGCATTATGTGAGGCTGGTTTTGTGGTGTGTGTAGTTGCCTTCTCCTCCTGTCTGGTCTTGCCAGTCCTGAGTTGAGAGAGCTCAGCCTCCAGTTTGGCTAAATAGCTGCATCTCTCGCAAGTATTTGTGTTATGTGGGAGGAGGAGAGGGTTGTCTGTGTACATGAGGCAGTTATAACATTGCCTCAAGATTCCCAGATTCACCAACTGGACCGGAGAGGAGATTGACAACTGACCTTTGGACATGCTAGAATAATATTGGGAAATCCTTAATTGAAAACAAGGGCCAGTGGGGAGTGAGGGTGTAGTGCTTTTAATTTTTAGTGCTGACTTATATAATTGCTTTAGTGAGCAAGTGCCAGGTAACTTGAGTGCAATGTGTATGTGTGTTTTTATAGTTTGATAATACAGAAGGTGAGCATGTCAACTGACCACTTTTAGTCATGACATGGGTACAAATGTTCAAAGAAGAAGACATAAAAACAGAAAAGTATTTAATAAGCCAAGCACAGGGAGTTGAATAAGTAGATAAACATTTTCTATATTTACAGAATTTACAAAAAAAAAAAAAAAATAAAGGTAGGATTAATAGTTTTCAGAAGAGTAATAAGTCACCATTATCCAGTATCTTGGAAGTATATACAGTGGCATCTGCATCAAACATTTTTTTCAATATTATACATGGAGTCAGGGTGTCACATTAACAGTGACCATCACCTAGAAGCAATGTTCCCTCTACCCTGTGAACAGACCTGTTATGTGTGTGTGTGTATGTGCGTGGCGTGTGTGTGTATGTGTGTGTGTGTGTGTGTGTGTGTGTGTGTGTGTGTGTGTGTGTGTGTGTATATATATATATATATATATATATATATATATATATATATATATGGGTCTACTGCTTTTAATCCAATACCACTTATTCGAAAAAGAACAGTAGACCGCTCAGTAATGCGAAAGTGCACTTATTCAAAAGAGCACTTTCACGAAAACTGCTTCTGCGAACGTATCGCACCACAGTGGAGGACAGTAGGAAAACATTCTATGTCCACCACTGTGTTGTGGTAGAGTGGTAGTCACGGACCTTAGGGTTAGGGAACGGGTCATGGTAAGGGGATAGCCCTACTAGCTATCCCCTTACCATGACCCGTGCCCTAACCCTAAGGTCTGTGACTACTGCACTAAACTGCAGTACATAGCCAGTTCGCTGAAGTGGGTTTCAGGAAAGTGCACTTTTGATTAAGTGCACTTTTGCGTAACCCAGGGTCTACTGTGTAATTTCAAAAAAGTGTATTTTCGAAGTTATAAAGTAAACCCATGTGTATGTATATACATATATATATATATATAATATATATATATATATATATATATATATATATATATATATATATATATATACATGTGTATTGTGTGTCTGCATAACTATCAGGTAAGAAAAGCAAACATATATTGCTTTAATGCATTATATATAAATTAGTATACTCAGTGTAGCAGATCAGATGCAGATTACACATCTATATACCTGTACGCGCATGCATATTTAATGTGTTTATACACATATGTGTGTGTGTGTGTGTGTGTGTGTGTGTGTGTGTGTGTGTGTGTGTGTGTGTGTGTGTGTGTGTGTGTGTGTGTGTGTGTGTGTGTGTGTGTGTGTGTGTGTGTGTGTGTGTGTGTGTGTGTGTGTGTGTGTGTCTATGTATGTATACATAGTATGCCTGTGCATGTATATATGCTACAACTGTAACAAGTGTCTTCCTGCTGAGAAATACCACACACGGGGTTCTGAGTGTTTCATCTACGACTAGAAATGCAGTGTTGGCATTCACTTCTGAATGCCAATATTACACTATGCCACACATGGAGTAGTAAAGCACTTCAGACTGACCACAAGTACATGTAGGTATTCAGAAACTGCATGCTAGTACTGCAGCCGCCTTCTTCCATCCACCCTAGCAATGCTTTTTACACTAATTGTTGAAAAATGCAAGAGCATGGGTAGCTATGATACAGAATAAGCTCAAAAAATACACCAACACCAAAGTGAAATTGCAGTGACTCCTTAATTAATGTATTAGCCACTACAAACCACAGTTTTGCCATTTAGGCTTTAACAATTCACATCTGGTCATAAAAATAACAGCTCCAAATTTAAATAAAAACCATGTACAGGTCATATGATTAATTATGCCACTGGTCATCCAGCAAAAGGCTATAGTAAACCATGAATGAAACACTAAAAACGAAATAATTTTTGAAAGACTACTCAGGGTATTCTAGTTTACTGGTTTATGCTAACTGCATCATCTGGTTATGATTTTTTATATATATATTTTAAATTTTGTTATGTGATTGGTCAGTAATCATATGACCCATGTATTTTTTATATAAGGGTCTATATTAAATCATCAAATACTTAGAAAAGCGAACAATGATTTTTCAACCCCATGTAAGCGAAAGCTTACAATCTCAAACGCTTTCCAAAAAAAAAAGCAAAACACTTAAAACATAACATAAAGTTGGGGGCTTTGCCCCCCCCCACACCCTCCTACATAAATATACCAACTCTGAAATCCCACTACAATGATGAAAACGGCAAAGTAATGGACTTGGCCAAGCAATTTCTTTCCCAGGGAAAGAATTTGCTTATATGCCGCTTCATCATTTTGCCTTTTCGTCTTTTCAAGTTCGACCAAGACGCATTCGAAAGAATGCTTAGAACTGTTATGTGATCGGGGTTCCACTAATAAATCCTAAAGGTTAACAACAGTCTTTAGTGACCATTTCTTATATAAAAGTAGCCATGAAAATTTGAATTTCCGCTCATTTGTTTTTCTGGATTGTTCTGTATTGTTGCTACCCATTTACCAGTCTTTATGTACAAGTGGTGAATGGTGTTTCCCATATTTGTTGGAGTTGCTGGAAGGCTCTGAATACATTAAACTTACAGAGGAGTATACATCACCTCAAATACTATAGCACAATGAGACGTATCTCCCTGGACTACATGAAAAGAGACATAGAGGAGCTCTCTGATTATGTAGCCCAGGCTGGTATGACCATGACCCTGAGCAGCATCTTGCCCTCACCAAGAATGATGCCACAATACAAAGACAAGATGATCAGCTTTAATAATTGGCTCAAGTACTGGTGTCATTCTAAGGGGATCCAATGTCTGTCTGCTTGGGATGACATGTTGGACAAGCCACGCTGCTTCGCAAGGGACGGCTTGCACCTGTCACCACTGGGCTTCCGGATATTGGCTAAGGCTCTTGCCACCCCCATAGTGCCTTTTTTAGGCAAGGCTCAAAAGACAAACCCACCTCCTTAGAAAACAAAAATGGAAAAAAACTAAGGGTAATGCTGCTCAACGCCAGAAGTCTAAATCTCAAGATGCAGGCACTCGAGGCACTTCTCAGTATGGAGAACATCAACGTCTGTGCAGTAACTGAAACCTGGTTCAAGGCTCCTGAGAGCACCCCAGCACTACCAGGCTATACCTCGTATCATGCTTTTCGGCCCCAAAACCTGGGCCGAACCACAAAGGGAGGGGAGTGTCCATATTCATCAAGGACACCCACACCTCCAGGTTAGTAGCAACACATGAAGCATCGGAGACCATACAGGTGCAACTAACCATAGGCAAAACTGCTATACAACTGGTAGCATGTTACAGACCACCCTCCCAATCTCAGGAACCCCACTCAGCCTTCCTGAAGACATTGGAGGATATGAATGTATCACAAAATACCATCATACTGGGAGACTTCAACTACCCTAACATAGATTGGGTACATTATTCTAGCCCTAACACCCTAGCCCAAAGGTTCCTGGAATTCATAAATTCAAATGCACTGGAACAACTAGTCACCTCCCCCACTAGGGGAGATAATATACTAGACCTGATCATCACAAACATGGGGACAAAATGCTCCACACCGGAGGTATACCCCTCACTAGTGAGATCTGACCACAAACTAATCACCCTGGATATACATATCCCACCTCCACCCCCAGCACAAAAGACCACTGTGAAAAACTTCTCAAAAGCAGACTTCACTCTTCTTAAGACTGAGATGGTATCATTTAAGCCCACTGGGCCAGTGGATACCACATCCCACAATGCCGAATCCTTCACAAATGCTTTCTATGGACATCTCTAAGAATGCATGGATCATGCAATCCCAAATAAATCCAAGACACTCTCCACCAAAGGCAAGCGTCCCATCTGGTGGACCTCAGCCATCAACAAATTGTATAACAAAAGAAGGAAGCTACTGCACGACAGAGCAAAATCCCATAAAGGGAAGACATCTCTGATCAACACTAGCAGAAAACTACGTTCTCTCATAAAAACATCCAAGGCCAACTTTGAGAGAAAAATCACTAAGGACACTAAAAATAACCACAAAGCCTTCTTCAGCTATGTTAGAAACCTGGGCGGAAACCCTCAGATATGCTCAGAGTTAATTCACAACAACAAAAAATACACTGAACCCACAGATATTGCCAACATTCTGGCTGACAGGTTCAGTGCAAATTTCTCCCCTCCCTCACCCCCAAAAGAAGAAATACTTATCCCAGCTGAATGTAATCTCCCTGTCATCTCAGATGTCCAGGTGAGAGCCACCCTCAGCAAAGCTAAAAACACAGCATCAATGGGACCTGGCGGTATCCCGGGTTGCGTGCTACGTGAACTCCAAGAGGAGCTAAACCCGCACATAAAAATGCTATTTAACCTTAGCCTTACTACAGGATATGTACCTGAACACTGGCGTACAGCAACAGTGGTCCCACTCCACAAAGGGGTACCTCTACAGACCCTGGGAACTACCGCCCCATAAGCTTAACCAGCCTGGTCTGCAAAGCTATGGAAAGAATCATTATGGAACTCATAAACAGAGACATAGGGGACCTACAGACACTTGACCCCACCCAGTTCAGCTTTGTAAAGGGCAGATCCTGCCTTTTGAACCTGGTTGACTTTTTTGAAACAGTCACTAGAGCCATTGATGAGGGCAAAGCAGTCCATACAGCCTACCTGGACTTGGCTAAGGCCTTCGACACAATACCCCACTCAGGCATCATAGATAAGCTCAACAGCTTAAATGTAAACCCTTATGTCACTAGATGGGTTGCAAACTGGCTAAAGGACAGAACCCATAAAGTTAAAATCACTGGAGCAATGTCAGACTCAAAGCTAGTCACAAGTGATGTCCCACAGGGATCTGTCCTGGGACCCCTCTTGTTCGGCATTTATTTCTCAAATGTTAAAGCAAACATGGGAGGGTTGTGGCTGACAAAGTTCGCAGATGACTGCAAACTAGGCGCCATAGTCGATACACCAGCGGACACATACATCCTACAAAAAGGCCTCACAGAAACGGACAACTGGTGCTGAAGTCATGGCCTTAAACTAAATGCCAAAAAATGTATAGTCATCCCCTTTGGGAAAAACAAAGTACCCACAAATTATCACACAGACAGCAACCCACTGAGTACGGAAAAAGTAATCAGAGACCTAGGGACCCAAGTCGACAGCGACCTCTCATTTGATACCCACATTGCCAAAGTGGTTAGAAAGACTTTCTACCTTGCACACCTTATTATGAAGGGATTCACATCCAGATCCAAGGATGTCATTATACCCCTATACTCCTCCCTCATCAGACCCATGATTGAGTACAATGCCCCATTTGGTATGTACCTCACCCGGCATTTGCAACAGCTGGAGAGACCACAAAAGTACCTCACCAAGAGGATCAAGAGTCTCCAACATATGTCTTATTCTGCCAGACTAAAGAAACTCCAGCTCTATTCAGTAGCATACCGCCTGCTCAGAGGTGATTTGTGCCTGACGTACAAGGCCATGTCCAATCAGGAACTGATGGACATGCTCCACCTCAAAAAATCCAAATCCATCAGAACCACGAGAGCTAAAGACTTAAACCTCGTCACAAGTATGAATAGGACATGCTGGAGGGATAGATTCATAACCCAGAGGCTTCCCATGCTCTGGAACAGAATTCCAGTTCATGTTAGGCAGAGCCCCTCACTAACTCTATTCAAGAGAAATCTTGATGAGTGGATGGGAGATCATAAGTTTACCCCAGGGGTCACCTCTGTGTCACTACTAGACAGGGGCACAGTAAACTAATTCTATTATATAAGGGGACCTACACTGTGTCACTACTAGACAGAGGCACAGTATTCTAAATCTATTCTGTACATTTTTGTACCATTTCATGGGGTGGCGAAAGCCACATCACTATGGCTAGGCTTACAAATGCCCCAGGTCAGATAGCCTAGTACTAAACTATGAAACTATGAAACAATTATCTCAGTGCGCTTGTGTCATGTCTGTTGCTCGATAAGAATGATGATGGTTGGTTACCTACCTCTGGCAGGAGTGATAGAAACAGTTCAGTTTCTCTACAGCTTGCATCTTCTACAGTATGAGTCATGATTCGTGTAGTATTCCTCACATTAACTCTAGAGTCTAGAAAGATATGCTCAACTGGATCTACTTTAGTCTATCAAATTTACACATAACCAAAACTTAGAAGAACGAAACAAAAAGATCACACCTGCACGAGTGAACATTTACAATGCCAAAAGTCTAAGAATGAAAAACCAGCTGCTCCATTTAAGCTCATAATTTCAAAACAAAAATCTACCTTTTTGTACATTTTTGCAGGGGGCCAAGCCCCACTACACCTCGCACCCCTTGCAAATTATAAATACCAACTCCGAGATCCACTACAGTGGAAAAAATGGTAAATTCCCCAATCCACACTGTACTGTGATCTCTTTTCAGAAGCTTTGAGTGGTGTGTGACATCCACAGCTGCTTTTTTTCATTCTTATGACTTTTGGTATTGTAAATGTTTGCTCATGTGCGACTGAGATTTTTTCATCTCCTTCCTTTAAGTTTCATTTATGTGAAAATTTGATAGACAGAAGTAGACCCATTCAGCTATATGTTTTGGTAAATCTCTGAGGTGTTACTTAAAAAAGAGTATGATACCATGTGGGATTAGATGTTTTAAGTTGGGATGAGAACAGATGATGAATGTTTCATAAAAGAAAAGAGGGTGATTTAATCTATTGCATCTATGATGATTGTCTGAAGTCCTTTGGACTGTTATGAGACATTATTCTCGCTACATGATAAAGCCAACAAAGCCTGCAACAGACACTTACCCTTTCTTCTATTCTCTGTATGCTCATTTCAACAATTATTTAAAATCAGTTCCACTTTACAAAGTGCTATAAGAGGGGAAAATAAAAAAAAAAAATGACAAATACCTTATTAGTTATAGAAAGTACAGTTGTGTACTCTTACCATAAATGTAGATGTTCGAGTGTGTTCACTGTTGCAGTCATGACTGTAGGGTTCTTCCTGCCAGCAGCAGCCCTCGATCGGCCAGAATCCCAAAGTCTGGATTGGGCGTCAGCTGAGGTCGTTTTTATCCTGACGTCAATGCGCCAGGAAGTATAAAGACCTCAGCCGACACCATTACCCCAGTTTTTCTTGCCCCAGATGTCAGGTGCCCAAAACCTCAGCAGCCAAAATACCTCATAATAGACAATACTCAAAGAAAAAACAAAAGAGGGGGTAGGAGGGAGGGTAACTCAGACTGCAACAGTGAACACACTCGAACATCTACATTTATGGTAAGAGTACACAACTGTACGATGTCCTTCGTGGTTCACTGTTGCAGTCATGACTGTAGGGTTGACTCCCAAAGCTAAGAAAGGGTGGCTGGAGGAGAAACAGAAGGAGCGGCCACAAAACTTTGCAAAACCGCAGAAGCAAAACCGGCCCTAGATTTAGAATAGAGAGGGAGGTTGTAATGCTTAGGAAAAAGTATGCACAGAACTCCAAGTAGCAGCCTCTAAAATATCCTTGGTAGGAACCCCACAAAGAAAGGCTGCTGAAGTAGCAGTAGCCCGGGTAGAATGAGTCCTAATATTAACAGGAACTGGATTGCCATGAAAAGAGTAACAGAACTTGATGCAGTGGGCAATCCACTTAGAAATAGTTTGCTTAGTGATTGCTTTCCCTAGAACAGTAGGAGCATAAGCGACAAACAATTGGTCAGATTTCCTGAATATCTTGGTCCTGTCCAGGTAAAAACGAAGCTGCCTGTGCACATCCAAAGAGTGAAAAAGACTTTCTTCCTCACTTTGAGGATTAGGATAAAAAGTAGGCAAATGAATAGTCTGATTCAAGGCCACTGCCTAAACCACCTTAGGCATAAAGGTGGGATTAGTCCTTAGGGAAACCCTGTCCTGATGAAAATTAATGAAGGGTTCCACAGCCATGAGTGCTTGCAATTCTGAAATTCTTCTAGCAGAGGTTATAGTTAAAAGAAAAGCAGTTTTCCAAGACAAAAATTTTAAATCCGTGGAAGCTGCAGGTTCAAAAGGAGACAAGGTTAATTTTTCCAAAACATAGTTAAGATCCCAAGTGGGAACAGGTGCTCTTATAGGGGGGCAAACATTCTTAGCCCCTCTAAGAAATTGTTTAAGTAATGGATGAGAAAAAATAGGAGGATCCGTATAGTAATGTGCAGAAATAGCAGAAGCATGAAGCTTGATAGATGAAAAAGATAGGCCCGTATGTAACAACTCTGCCAGATACTTTAAAATCAGAGGAATGTTTGGAACAGTAGAATCACCACCTTGGACCTGATTCCAGGAGCAAAATCTTTTCCATTTACCTGCATAAGATTTCCTAGTGCTGGGCCGTCTAGCTTCAAGGATTACATCAATTACCTGTTTGGAAAGAGTAGAGGTGTTTACAGACCCTGGATCCACCAGGCAGCTAGATTCAGAGTTTTGACATGACTGTGCAGGATCTGGCCATCCTGTTGAGACAGTAGATGAGGGATTTGAGGCAGAATCCAGGGAGGTTCCTGAACTAGGTTCATCAGAGTGGAATACCAGAATTGTCGAGGCCAATTGGGAGCCAGTAAAATCATTTGCGGTCTGTCCTGTTTTATCTTCATAGGTACCCGAGGTAGAAGAGGAAAAGGAAGAAAAGCATATACTGAGAGGTGTTTCCAACTGAATGAGAGGGCATCCACTTGCCATGCTAGTTTGTGGTAGGTCCTGGTGTAGAATGTTGGAAGTTAATGATTCTGAGGGGATGCAAAAAGATCTATGTCCGGACATCCCCATGCCTGTACTATCATCCTGAATATCCGAACATCCAACATCCATTCGTGTGGATCCAAAAGTGTCCTGCTCAATGTGCCTGCCAGAGTGTTGTCTTTTCCTGGCAGGAATTGTGCCTGTAAGTGGACTCTGCAGGTCAGTGCAGTGTACCACAGAGCCATGGCTAACCTGCACAGGGGGGTAGGAGTGAGAGCCCCCCTGCTTGTTTATGTACCACATCACTGTAGTGTTGTCTGTCTTTATCAACAATAGATAAGGCAAAATCGTGATCACTGTTTCCAAACTGTGGTAATGCTGAGACCAAACACTCTTGAGGTACCACTGTAGTTTCCTCATATGCAGTCTTGCATATGGTATTAGGAGAATGCAGGAAGCCATGTAACCTAAAGCCTGCAGAACCTTTCTTGCAGTCAGCTGTTTCATTGAAGCCAGGTGTTGGAAAGAAGAAGTCAGTTGCGCTTTTTTGTCTGGTGTCAAGGAAGCCATCTGGGTTGTAGTACTCAGAAGAGCACCTAGGAAAGTAATCTGTTGTGTGGGCACCAGATTTGACTTCTTTAGATTCACTGTGAATCCGAGGTACTGTAGAAGATGCTGCACAAAAGCTAGATGCTGAAGTAGACTGTCTTTGTTGTCCACTTGAATAAGACAGTCATCCAGATAAGGGTATATTTGAATCCCCTTCTGTCTGCAAAATGCCATTACTAGTGCCAGGCACTTTGTAAAGACCCTGGGTGCAGTAGATAAGCCAAAGGGCAGTACAGAGAACTGGTAATTTTTCGAGCCCGCTTTGAATCTCAGATACCTTCTGCACTCTCGCCTTATAGGAATATGCAGGTAAGCTTCCTTTAAGTCCAGAGTCACCATCCAAGCGTTCTTGCCCAACATAGGCAGCAGCTGCTGCAGAGTGAGCATCTTGAATTTTGGTACATCTAGGAAGGTGTTTAGTAGGTAAAGGTCCAGGATTGGTCTCCACAAATTTTCCTTCCTGGGAACCAGGAAAAGTCAAACCTTGCCCTATTTCTAAATTTGGTACCAATTCTATGGCCCTCATAGCTAAGAGGGACTGAACCTGCAGTTGTGCCTCTGCCCATTGATGATTCGGCAGATCTGGCCAACCATTCGGTCTCTGCAAGGTGTGGAAATGAAATCTGTAACCTCTTGAGACTATGTCCAGAACCCATTTGTCCTGGGTTATGCGGCCCCAATTTTGATAAAAAAGAGAAATCTTTCCTCCCAAAGGTGCTTCCAGGAGAGGAGCCCCTGGAACCAGAAAGGAAGAGCCATAAAGGCTGTTTCCAGTAGGGTTGAGACTTATCTTCACCACCTTTGGGAGAGGGGGCAGGCCACTGCCTATTCGTAAAAAGGGTTTGTGCCTGTCCCCTACCTCTGGAATGCCTGAATCTGCTTCTCTGAGGCCTGTCTGAGCTCGGAAAGGACCAAGGTTTAGCTGGCCAGTGCCTGCTAAATCTAGGAAGTTGCACCTGTAGAAAATCCTTAACCGTCTGCATAGATTTGGCTTTGTCCTCCATTTTCTTTATTACCTCTTCAGCTTTGGCCCCAAACAAAACATCGTGCTGCAAAGGGGCATCCAAAAGTTTGGCTTTAACCTGATCCGGCAAGTTCTTTGTTCCTTTAACCAAGCATCTCTTCTAATAACTGTGCCAGTTGTCGCAGCCCTAGAAGAAGCTTCCAAAGAATCAAAACCACAATGCAGGGTATGCTTACCCACTTGTTCAATAGCATGCAATAAATCCTCCAACTATTTGTCATCCGCACCAATAGAAACAGCTGACATCTTTTGTTTTAATACAGACAAAAGGTATTGCTGATACTTTAGCATATGAAATTGACAGTTCAAAGCTCTAATAGACAATGTAGCAGAAGTATAAACTTTTTTACCCCATCTTTCCAAAGCCCTGGAGTCTCAGTCAGAGGGAATAGGATGTTTAGCAGAGGCCGCCTTAACACCCTTAGGGCCCTGAGAAATTGTTTCCGGATCAGGTGAAATATTCTTAAAAAGAAACTTGTGAGAATCTGGAACCCTATAATACCTATCTGGTTTGACCAGAGTAGGGGGAAAAGAATCAGGATAGAGGGAAGTTTCTGAAAAAACATCATCTACAATGTCCAATACAGGAGGAAAGCAAGAGGCTTATGCTGAGGGAGAAGAAGAAAATCCCTAAGCCTTTTCTTGGTTTCAGAGAATTCCTGCCCTTCCCAGTGAAAATGCTCCCTCATATCATGCAAAGTTTCACCAAAAGAATAATCCTCAGGAGGAGAGGCTGAAGGAAAGGAATCTTCAGCATCAGAATCCTCATAAGGAGGAAAGGAACAATTGCACTCAAGGGAAGAAGCAGAAGCATCTGCCTTTGAGGCCTAGGACCCTGATCAAAAGGCGTCTGTGCTTGCCAGTTCTTTTTAGCTGGAGCCGTAGTCATTGCCTTAGAATGCAAAACTGAATCCATATTTACATGAAGCTGTGAAGGCCTGAAAACTCCCTCAGAAGCCGGTACCTGCCTACCGGCTCCAGACCCAACTGAGGGAGTAGTATCCGAAGGTCCATTCCCTGGCAATTCTGAAGGCCCCATCACACTGGAGTTGGTACAGGCAGTTGGTTCAAAAGAGGCAGAAGACAGGAGCTGCAAAGGTGCCTCACTGACAACCGACGAACCAGCAACTGGCAATAACTGAGTAATATCCTCTGCTTTGGACCTCAGAGGTCTGTCTTTATCTTTGTGCCTCTTATACACACCAGAAGCCGGAAAAAGAATCCAAAGACATATTATAATTAAACCTTTTACCAAAATAGTAGAAGGCAAAGTTGTACCTACGCCTAATAGTACGCTGATTAAATCTAGCACAAAACCCACAATTAGCAACGTCGTGGTTAGGCCCCAGGCAGGGAATACAATAAGAGTGAAAATCCCTATGAGGTATTTGTTTCCCACAAGAAATACAATTACTAACTTTTTCTGACATCTGACTGGAGCAAGAAAAAGACCTCCCCAATGGGGTACTTATCTTAAAAAATGAAAAATCCAGGAAGTAAATCCTAAAACAGACAGGAGTAGGCCGACTGGCATCAGCAAACTGCTCAGGGCACTGCACTGCAAGAAAGACTGGGGTAATGGCATTGGCTGAGGTCTTTATACTTCCTGGCGCATTGACGTCAGGATAAAAGTGACCTCAGCTGATGCCCAATCCAGACTTTGGGATTCTGGCCAATTGAGGGCTGCTGCTGGCAGGAAGAACCCTACAGTCATGACTGCAACAGTGAACCATGAAGGACATCAACAGTTCCCTCAAAAAATATGCATGTATATACATATATATTTGTAGAGTTCATTTTTCAAATACAAATTCATCTAGGTGTCCAATGTATTCAATTCATGGGAAAAGATAAACTAATTCAGTCTTATTATCTCCATATGCCCCACTTTCTGATTATATTATAGACTTTTCATTGAATAAGGATATAGGTTTTGAAACAATAGACTCATTTCCTGTCAATAAAAGAGGCTGTATTTTTTTCCAGGGTAATCATATATCCTTTTAGATACAAACAGGAAGGCTACAACCTGAGTGTAGGTCAGGAACATTAGAAATGTTTCAAACAAGGATGAAGTAACTGATTTGATCAATACTGCATCTGTGACTTTAATTGTGAACATTTCACTATGGATTTCAGATGATAATCAAGATGCTTTGCTCAAGAAAGGTTTATCACTTGTACCTACTTTTTGTAACATTTTCTCAGTTTGTCTGGTGTATAAAAGCCTTTTCTTGAAATCTAAATTTGAACTACTGGTTTCATAACAGTCCAGATAGTGAGGATAACTATACTGATGACCCAGTATAATTCAGTTGCTTGAAATCCACTTTTCAGCAGCAAGTTTTACACAACCTGTTTCATAATCACAATAATTTATTTAAGAATTATGGTCACGGCCTTTTACAGGAACAAAGACTTACACTGAAGAACCTACAAAGGAATAAAACTTTGGTAATACCTTCTGCTGTTAATGGTGGTGCAGTAGTTGTTTGGGACAAACCTAACTACAACAGGTATCCAACACTCATTGCTATCTCATTACTATCATAAGATTCCATTGACCCCCTTCACTCATTTTAAATTACAGATAAATACTTTTTGACTGAATCTGCTGAAAAACAAATTATTTCCAAATTCCCAAAAACAGAACTTATGATGAATACCCAATTAATCACTTAGTTTATTTGTTACCCAAGATCCATAAACTGGTCCAATTTACCCTTGTACATCATATAGTTTCATGCTGAGCTTCCCTCATACAGCCAACTTGGTTTTTTTCTTGAGGTCTGTTTAAAACCCCTCCACACTTTGGTCATCTCATGAACTAAAGACACCACAGAATTCCTGAACCTTGTGGATAACATTCATATTATAAACAAGGCGTGTGGATCATTTCTCTGGATGTAATGGCCCTATACATCTATATTCCACACATAGATTGAATAAGGTTGGTACATTATCAATTACCTCTTTCTGGAACATTCTCCTCTATTTCTTTAAAAATTGTATGAACTTGTTAGAGATTATGTTGTATAAATACACTTTTATTGTTATTGGGATGATTGTTACATGCAATTAAGAGGAACAGCACTGGGGTCAACATTTGATCCAATATATGGAGAGTTGTTGATACAGTATTTTGAAAGTTATAGATTTATGACAATGACAAGAATCACCACCCTTCTTCCATGGAATTGAGGAGATGATTGCTGGCTGTTATTGGGGAGAAAGTAGAGAATTATAAAAAATGTTAAATAACTGACTTCCAAGACTGTATGAATTTCCTTCATTTACATTTTGTTAGCAATTGCCTTGTTGTGACAGTGGACAAATGTTTGGATGGCTCTGTGAAACCTAACTTTATATAGGAAATCCTGATATAGGAATTATTTTATTTCTACCTACAACTGTCACCCATCACACCACATTAAAATATTGCCAAGTTTGCATTTTTGAGTTTAAAAAGAATCTGCAGCCAATATTCTGATTTCACGAAATAACATTTTCAGAATAATAGTTATACAGAGGGATATATATATATATATAACCTCATCATCTGATCAATCAGTACATTTATTCAGGAATCAGCTATGCTCTTACCATTCAAGTTTCCAAAGCCAACCTTTAACAGTGAGATTTATCACTATGTTTGGAATCAACTTCATCAGTATTACGTTTGTTCGTCAAAGACACTGGCACTTAGGAATTATCATTTATTCAGCACCTACTATATGCATGGTTACATACAGGAAAGGGAAAAACTTGGCTGGATTTTGTCATGTAAAAAAGCAAAAAAAAAAAAATCACACAATCATGTTTATCTTAAAGTCCCTTAAAATAATTTTTCCCTTGTGTAAATTGCTTAATTGTAGGTTTGTGTGTGAGACTAAACACCTTACTTCCATTAACACTTCTGGTACCTATGAAATTAGGTTTTTTGTAACACATAGTAGATCCTGGGTAATTTACATAGCACTATGTGGCTGTGGAGCTTTTTATGCAGGGCAAACATCTTGTCCCTGCAAACACTGAATGGTTGTGCATATCAATGATATTATTGCAAAAGTGAATGCAGTGGCTTAAACAGACTCGTAGTTTTGCATATTGGTGCCATTTTCATTCTTTTCTGATTAATGGAGCTCAGCACTTTGCCTTGGCATGATCTCAGAAACTTAATCATTTGGATTTAAAGGAGAAGAAGTAGACTGATATCTTTTTGAAGCAAATGCTAAAAATGGAATCACAATCAAGGAGATTTTCATGATGTTTAAAAAAAAAAACAGGTAAAGTTTGAAATTCTTTTGCATGAGTGATGTACTTTTAAATTGGATTTATTAGTTTTGAGACACATATCTGTCTATATGCCTGTCTATCTATCTACAGATGCAGCCGCACACACACACACACACACACACACACACACACACACACACATTTTATTTCCTGTCATTTGAACAATACCTTACTTTATGAGTTTTCATACATATATATGACAGATGCATTTAAATAGACTGTGCTGGCTTTATATAATGGTTCTGTCATTTGATAGCAGCAGTAATTTATTTGAACATACTATTCTTTTTCTAAAATAAACACATAGGTGTTTCATTCAATAGCTTTGATTAAATTTGAATAGTCGCTAAATATGGAGAGTTACTGAATTATATGGGCATTTTGTCTCTTTATGTTATACCCAGGCAAACTTCCTGGCATCAAATGAATCACTTTTGACTCTTTTATATCTTATAGCACCTCAAGAGGGAGCCATAGATGAGGAATCATAACGATATGTACAGTTTTCTTATATACATTGTAATATTAAGAAATCATTTCATATTTTTGTCTTTTTGACAGGAGGACATTATCAGTTTAACATTTATCTGTCAGTGTATATTTCTATAGTGACTTTTATTTATTATTATTTATTTTAAATTTGTTGACCGGGAATAATCCAACTGAGCTGAAAATAGCCTTTTTTCAGCAGAGGCCCTGGGAGAAAAGCTCTGAAAACATTATACAGTACAATTAGTTATAAAAGTTACAGATGCAAATGTTTAAAAAAAATTACAGAAGCATATTCAAAGAAGATAATATCAAGTGTAAACATTAGACAATTATGATATATTTACAAGTCATCATTAATATGCAGGAAATATGAGAAGAAACAAAAACATACAGTCTTTAAGTATTAGTTCAATATAATATTTGCTTTCAGGTGACAGTTTGGAGGAGGTATTTAAAAAAGAGAAGAGTTTAGCTAAGGCATAAGACATTTAAGTTAAACGAGACTGGTAGGCAAAGTCAGGGGAGGTAGAAAAATAGAAACAATGCAGAGCAGAGGATAAAAGTTTGAAATAGTGTTTAATTAGTAGGTAGTTTAGGGATTGGGGACAATTTATGTTGGGTGGGAACAGATTCAGGACCAGAGAGTTCTTAAGTGTTCTTTAGCAGCTGCTTTGAATTGTTTTAGTTGATTTAGCAATCTAATTTGAAGAAGAAGTTTGTTCCATGCAATGGTAAAATGATAGCTATATAAGTTGCATCCGATATTAGTCTTAGGTTTATAGATAAGTAGTAGGTCTTGATCAGAGCTTTGAAGTGATCTAGATGGAGAGCAGTGAGATATATCAGAGGATACATGAGGGCAATAGTATGGTTGGTACAATACAGAGTATATACTTTGGAGATGAGAAAGAAGAAGCAGGTTGGATAGTTCCAGCCAATTTAGGTGCTTAAGTGAGAAACAGTGATGGGTTTTAAAAGTATGTTGGGCAGAGCATCTGGCTACCTTGTTTTATGTTGAGGTAAGTGTTGCTAGGAAAGTAGTTTTTAGATTTGTGAGTATCTGAGAACCACATAGTAGACTGGGTAGGAGATAAGCATGGGATAGGGTTACTTTGGATTTGGAAGTGAGAAACGTTCTGTTTCTGTATAGAAGGTATAGTTTTGATGAGTCTTCCTAATATAATTGTTGATATGCAAGTCAAATTTAAGTCGATCATCTATGGTGATGCCTAGGTGTTTGGCGTTAGCTTCAGGTACTTTTGGGGTCTTATTTAGAGACAGTATAGTGAAAGTAGATTTGAGATGGTTAAGAGTTTTAGGGAGAAAGAGTAAGAGTTTAGTTTTTTGGGGATTCAGAATTAATTGGTTGTTGGTGAGCCATGTTTCCATTGATGTAAAGGCTGCCTGAGTAGTAGAGATGAGACCAGAGGGAGAGTCTGAGATCATGATCACAGTAGAATAATCTGCATATTGTACAAGCGATGACAGAGAGCAAGAAGTATAGAGTAGATTGGTGAAAATATTAAATACAAAGGACTCAATATGGATCCTTGTGGAGCACCTATATTTACAGTGGGGTGTGCGGGGTGCCATTTCACTGATTGTAGTCCATCAGGGAGACAGCTAGAAAACCAAGAGACAGTGGCAGGGGAGGAGTTGAGATTAGTCAGTTTAGCCAGAAGTAGAGAGGGTAACATAGTATCAAAGGCCTTAGACAGGTCTAGCAATAAACAGGATACAAGTTTGTTATTATCATGAGCCAGTGAAATAGTATTAGTAAAGGAGATAAGGGCAGTGGTTGTACTGTGTTTTGGATGGAAACCATATTGAGTAGGAGTAAGTAGGTTTTCCTGTGTTAGGTATTGCAGAGTTTGCTTCTGTATATATTTTTCAAGTAACTTAGAGAGGGATGACAGAACGGCTATGGGTCTAAAGTTAGAGATTTCTTGGGAGTTGCCTCCTTTGTGGATAGGTAAGGTGTAAAATTCTATCCAGATAGATGGAACTTTTGACTCAGAGATAGAGCAGTTGATTAAGATGGATACAGGAAAAGCAAGAATATTGGCAACTAGCTGGAGGAAGTAGGAAGGAATGTTATCAGCAGAAGCAGAGCAGGGTTTTAATTTGGAGAGTAGAGATTTGATGTAAGTAGAGGATACAGGTTGCAAAGAAAAGAGTTTGGAGGGGTTGGAACTAGGACATAGGACAGCAAGATTAGAATCCTTAACAGGGGGAGGGTTTGTATTAACCATCTTTGTTACAGTTTCAATAAAGAAGGTGTTAAAGATAGTGGCAGTTTCATCAGGTGTCTTATTTGGGTATGGATTAGGAGGAAGGGTTTCCAGGGTACAGTATTTGGTTGACTGAATTCCAAAATTTTTTGGGATTAGATTTTAGTGCTGTAGGAGGGTTAAAATAGAATTCCTTTCTATAGCAATGCTTTTTTTTTGTCAGGTTTCTAAGTTCTTTGTACTTTTGCAAGTCAGGGGGGAGTTTATATCTCATCCAGATTTTCCATTGCCTGCTCCTATTTCTCATTAAATATGGGTTTCCTTAGACAGCCATGGGGATACTTACAATTTTATTCTAACAGTATGGAGAGGTACAAGAGAGTTTAGTATATCAAGGAAGATAGAGTTAAAAGATTGGACTGCTTCATCCAGAGTAAGGTCATTAAGTTGACTCCAATTTATTCCAGCAAGAAGGGTCTTAAAGTTGTCAGGAAAGAAGTTGGATAGTTTTCGACAAGTCATGTATCTATGAGATCTGGTAAAATGGGGAGTAAATCTGGTCACTTTCATTGGAGCGTGATCACTAAAGAAACTGGGTAGGGTTTCAGGGTAATGATATATAGAAGGGTCAGATACTAGTATCCAGTCAATTAAGGTATTAGGAATTTGTGAGTTATTGTAGTGGGAAAGTTCAGATATTAGTTGAGTAAAGGCATGTAGATTAATACATGAGGTAGAGTTTGGGTTTTGTAGAGCTAGCCAATTTATATTTACATCACAGAGGAGAATGGTTTCAGTCCAGTAGTGTTCAGTGAGATAGGAGAGAAAGTTTTCACGAGGGGAATATTATCTCCCAGAGGAATATAGATGGATACTACAGTGATGGTAGAAAAGTTATTGAGTTTAAGGTTTGCTGCTAGGATTTCTGCTGGGGGGGAGGTGGGATTGTATCATTAATACAAGTGAGGGTTAGATGGTTAGAGTAGGTGATGGCAACTCCCCCCCTTTTTTCTTTGGGCGATCAAGGTGAAGTATATTATACCTTGGGGGAAGAATATCCCTCTCTGGGCTATGTAGTTTCAGCCACGTTTCTGTAAAGGAGATTACATCAGGGGTATGGTTGGCAACCCAGGCATGGAATTCACTGGTTTTATTGAGTATTCTTCTAATGTTCATAGAGTAGAATGAGATGTGTTTTTGGCAGGGTAGGGGCATGTTGGTTGGGAGGAATAGTATTATTGGAGGGTTTGGCTATGACTGGTCCTAGGTTAGGGTGAATGTCACCTGATAGAAGTAGGGCAGCAGGGAAGAGGTGAGACTTATGTTTGTAAAAATAGCTGCAGAGGTATTTAGTTTTAATTTTAGAATGAATAGTGCAGGAAGGAGGAATTCTGATTCTGGGTAGAGGAGTATTTAAAGGAAGGATAGATGAGGTGATGTCCACAGATTGGTGTGGTTAAGAGAAGATATAGTCTTGAGATTAAGTAGGGCTATTGTTGACTAAAGTTAAATAAGGATGAAAGGTGATCAAGGATGAGAGGAATTGTAAAGGAGGGAGTTAAATAATATGATACAGTGTGATAGTCATTTTGAAGGATAAGAATAATCAGTTGCTTTTGAGTTAAGTAGAAGTTTGTAAGGAAGGTGTTAGACTAATAAAGATTGTTAGCAGTGCTGAGGATGAAACCGGTATTGGGAGTTAGAGGGAGAGAGAGAGAGAGAGAGAGAGAGAGAGAGAGAGAGAGAGAGAGAGAGAGAGGAGAGTTAGGATCAGTAGTGATATTGATGTAACTATAGAGAAGGAGTGGAGGGAAAACATAGTGACAGGTTTGTAGGACAGGAAGGGGTGTGGTTTATAGGTTCAAAAGTTCATAAGTTGGTACTAGGCTATCAGCCCTAGGGCCTATACAAGCCTAGCCATAACAATTCCCTGGCTATTTCTTCCCACACTATTTACTTCTCTGGACCCCTGTCTAGCAGGGTGACTGACGTGATCCCTAGGGTGAATTTCCTTTCTCCCATCCAGTCATCAAGGTTCCTTTTGAAGAGGGCCAAAGAGGTGCTCTGCTTGACATGTATGGGCAGTCTATTCCAGAGTCTGGGTAGTCTCTGGGTCAGGAACCTATCCCTCCAGTATGTTTTCTTTATTGTGATGGCAAGGTTTAGATCCCTGGAGTGTTTGGCTCTGAGGGATTGAGATTTCTTTAAGTGTAGCATGTCCAACAACTCTGGGTTTGACATGACCTTGTATGTTAAGCAGAGATCACCTCAGAGTAGACGATATGCAACAGAGTATAGCTGGAGTTTTTTAAGGCGGTCAGCATAGGGCATCTGCTTTAGGCCTGTGATTCTTTTAGTGAGTTATTTCTGTGGCCTTTCCAGTTGTTGCAGATGTCTTGAGAGGTACATACCAAATAGGGCATTGTATTCTATAATGGGTCTAATGAGGGATGAGTACAGTGGGATAATGACCTCCTTCTTTCTGGATGAAAAGCCCTTAGTGATGAGGTGTGCACATAGAAGGATTTCCTGACTGTTGTGGCGATGTGGTTATTAAAGGTGAGACCACTGTCTTTGGGTGTGTGAGATGGATAAGTATAAAGGAAATGATATGGGGGGGTGGGAGCGGGGCTTGCCCTGAGTCTCGAACTACTGCAGGAAAGTAGACTACCAGTCACTGAGTCAAAATAGTATCAAGGAAGTAGAGGTCAAACTTGGAGAGTAGCTCAGAGAAGGCAAAGAGGGCACAGTAGTTGGTGCAAGTTAACAGCAGTTTAGAGTTACAAAAGACATAATAAAAAACAAAGAAAAGGAGAAAATTAAAAAGTAATGGAGGTGAACTAAAGTAAAGGATGCAGATGGTGAGGAGAGGGCTGAAGGAAATTTGGGAAGGTCCCTAAAGACTGGTAAAGACCAGAAAGTCCTAGCGACTCAGTTTAGGCTAGTGTAGGTAGAAGTCTAAATGTTAAAGAAAGAGGGAAAGCAAGGGGACTTGGCTGCTAGTGAAAATGGTAGGGAGTGATCTCTAACCATCCTAGAAGAGCTATGGCAAATAATTTAACTATGGAGTTGATCTTCCAAATAACATACTTAAAACTTTTGTTTAGAGCACTGAGAGAAGTTGTGTTCCACATCTGTGTGAGGGCAGAGGCACAGGAGAATTCTTACTTTAATGGGGTTGATACAGTGGCCATTAAGGGCGGTAAGAGGCGAAGGTTAACATTTTTGTTTAGAGCACTGGAAGAAGTTGTGTTCCCTGTCTATGCGAGGGCAGAGGTGCAGGAGAATTCTTACTTCAATGGGGCTGATTCACTGGCTGTTAAGGGTGGTAAGAGGAGAAGGTTAAAAGTTTTGTTTAGAGCACTGGAAGAAGTTGTGTTCCACATCTGTGTGACGGTAGAGGCGCAGGAGAATTCTTACTTCAATGGGGCTGATTCAGTGGCCATTAAGGGCAGTAAGAGGCGAAGGTTGGGAGAGAATGCTGCAAAAAGGGACTCACAGCAGCCAGGACAAAAATGACTTTTAACATATATTTTCTCAGGGACTAATCAGGGTATTTGTTTCAAAGATTTATGCCAAGTGCATCATTTTATTTTTATTAATTTATGTTTTTATTTTTGCTTTATATTTTTTAGTTTTTACTTTCAGGCTTTAGTGTAATGCTGTACTGTAATGTTTGATTGGGTGATCAGTGGCATCATTAATAACACACGTTTTTAGACTGTTAATTTTGTAATCAGATTTGCCTTGATAAAGCCTAAGGGATGAAACCATGATTTGCTGTTACCAACCCTTTAGTAAAGAAGCCATTGAAATTTCAGTTTAGTGCTGGAGAATTTGTTTTGATTGTGATGTATACATATATATATATATATATATATATATATATATATATATATATATATATTTATATATATATATATATATATATATATTCATTTCACGAAGACCAATTATGTCACCTTTGTAAGTATGATAAATAATCTTGTACTACTATTGTATAAACATCGTATTTCCGACTTGTTACTAGAGCTTTTCTCCCCAGGACACCACTGAAAAAGGTTCACTTTGAGCTTAGTCAGGCTATCCCCATTGGTACCACTCATGTTTTTATTTGAAAAGTTTTGTAACTATGAAATAAGGGTTTTGAAGGATTCTAAACACAGTAAGATGTTTTACAACTTATCCAAACTGCAAAATATGTTATTAAGGGAATGATGGCATGATGACATCATCCAAATTATGAAGCTTGACAAAAGTGGGGGTGTAGTAATTATGAATACCGAGGAGTATTATGGCTAAAATGTACGACTATGTAAACAATGCCAAATCCTTTGAAGTAGCATCTAGGAATGAACTTAATATTGCTTATGGTATGATAGATAGTGGTGCAGATTTAATAAAGCCTGCACGATCCTCTAAAACCATGTTTGTGTGTCGTGGTGTGATGTGCACATGAGAGCACACCATTTTGTATTCAGTAAGCAGCTCTACATGCCTTGTGCAAACATGGTAACCACTGTGGCATGATAATTACAGTATAAGCAGCTGAACTGTATGCTAGTCAACCAATCCAAGATGGAGGAGCTAGTCAACAAGCTATAAAGGAACCATGTTGACTCAGTGTAGGTTTTCCCTGTGAATTCCAAAACCTATTGGAATACAGCCCTGGAAGCTAGTCTACACAGAAAGAATGTTAGGGGCTGCTGTGGCTCCTATTCATGTGTCTGTGCAATACGCCCAAGTCAGTGCTGCTGCCGCAGCTAACAGACCATGGTCAAGAAGGAGAAGGGTGTTTGACCCCATTTAACTTTTTACAATTTGCATGAGGTGGAAATTGTAGAGTACTACAGGGTTGATAGAGACACACTAGAAGATCTCTGCAACCTCTGTCATCCTCAACTGAGACCAAGGGCAAACCAAGATGAACCAATACCAGTGGAGACTAAGGTATGTGTAGCACTTTCCAGAGACCAACAGGGGAGATGCTTGGAGTGTCACAGGCATCAGCATCCAGGATCCTCCATCAATTCCTGAATGTTATACTACAGCATACCAGTGAGTACGTATATTTCCTCTGTTCACCTGAGGGCAGAACCTGAACTATGCAGGAGTTCTACCCTGTAGCATACTCTCCTGAAGTCCTGGGTGCCATAGACTGTACACATGTAGAAATCAAATCAAATCACCACCTGTGGAACAGGGAGGATTGTACATAAACAGAAAGGGCTTCCATTCCATTACCTGACAGGTTGTGTGTAATGCTAAGCCTGAATGTGTTACAATGACTCACATATCTGTCACAATCCTCAACTGTATGAGATGTTTTCTAGGGAGGATATCCCACAGAGTCACTTACTGGGGGATCCAAGTTATGCACTGGAAACATGGCTGATGACGCCCATCAGAAATGCAGACACAACTGAAGAATGCTATAATGAGGCAAATGCTCAAACAAGAAATGTCATACAGCATGTGTTTGGGCTGCTGAAGTCATGGTTCCAGTACCTAGATACATGTAGGGGAGCCCTGAAGTACAATCCCCATACATATGCCGAAATATTCACCATCTGTACCGTGCCTCTCAACATTATCCTGAGAAGACAGCTTCAGCAGAAACACCAAGAGGAAGGGCCACACATACCATCACCACTGTCAAGGTCACTGCAGCCACACACAGGTGAGGAGTGAGAGAGGGAACCAGCAGCTGTTGTGGCTGTAGGTAGACATAGGCATGCACAATATGCCATTGTACTGGCCAAGAGACAATGGAAAGCACACATGTTCACCACCTAAGGGGCTAATACCTTCATCTTACGCATACATATAGAAACACTGATGCAAGGCAGTTGTTTCAACCTTTATCTACCTGTGTAATGGCTGTGTACTGCTAGCATCAGACAGAGCCAGTCCCTAACTAAAACTCTTGTAACTGACAGATTTCCAAGGTAAGCGCTGAACCTGGAATAGAAAAATAAATGTCTAAGAATACAACTGAATAGGTCTATATTATAACAATGAATGATCAGATGATTGAACATTGTTATATCGATCCCTAAATGCTGAATATACAAAACAGTGAACAACCCGAACAAAGATGTTTTTTCCCAGAGAAAAAAAATCGCTGTTCCCTCCAAAAAAAAAAAAAAAAAAAAAAAAAAAAAACCCACTAGACACTAAATAAAGTGGGGGACTTTGCCCCCACACCCCCCTACTTAAATATACCAACTCCAAGACTGTACTACAGTGGAGGAAACTGCATAACCTAGATGGTCGGCCCAGCGATTTCTTTCCCTGGGAAAAAATTTGCTGAACCGGCCATTTGCTATTTTGCCGGTTCGACATGTAGTGTTCCAGCTAACAGCATTTGATCATCTGATCATTCGCTGTTCTAAAGTAGAACCAAATGAATGACATATCCTTGTGTACTGTTAGTGGCTAATGTAAGTAATTTTAAGATGGGTGATTTCTACAGCAGTTACATCCAGATGTGACAGCAGTGACTTATGTGAACACGCGTCCTCTAATAGGCCTTTGCATTAAAGATTCACACATTCATACTTCTCAAATGTACAGATTTTCACAGAATGTCAACAGTTTGGCCTCATACTTTTGCACTGGCAAATCATTAAAAAAAGAGTGAAGTTAGAAAATAATGGCACACATTTCAGTTTCAGACTTCATATCCCTCTGAAAAATCATGAACATATTAATGCAAAACCTGTTATCCTATCAACTGTTTTAAGTTTGTAAGACCAACATTTTTAAAAACTCTCCCTATTTTTGAGCCTTTGTCCCACTTTTATGTATGGCTTGGCCCAGCTTTGTTGGTCTAAGAGGCTGCGAGGGATGTGCACATTACAAAAACCTGTCAGAAAGCAGTACAGTTTGCAAAACAACATCGCAAACACAGATATACTAAGTCAGCTATGCACCCTGAGCATCATACAATAGACTCATGTATCCTTGAATCCAAAAGACAGAAAACAAGGTTATGGCACAGTTACCATTTGCACAGGGTGTTGTGTGTGTGTAGGGTGTGGGGATTGAGGCAGGAGGCCTAGGCTGATGCAAAATGTAGTAAGTGCATCTGAGTATGTAAGAGAAACAGGCAGACATTTGGATAAAACATCAAACAGCCACTGAGATAAAATGAGCTGTAAGCTTCATGACTGACCTATGTAATTGTTATGTGTGTTTGTCTGTACGGGCACTAAAGGTGAAATTGGTGTGTGAGTGTCTGCAAGAACACAGCCAAGCTCTGCTTTAGATCTATATCCTGGTACGTCAGACAGGTTTGAACTGTGCATGGTAGAGGTGACAGTTTATTGTAGTCATCCCCGACCCCGAAAACTGGCTCTGGCAGGAGTTACACTGGCACTTCCATGCCCATGGGCAGATGCTCTGCTGCTACCTGAATGTGACTGATGTCTGCTGGATGAGATCTCCTCATGAGTGAGTACAGGACCATGACTCCCATCTGGGTGTGGACACTTCAACCCCTGATGGAACAGTGGAATTAGTGCCACTATGACAGCATGATTGGGACCATCATAACAAACTAACATAACTAACATCATATGATGCGGCTGACCTATGTCGACATGGATGCCATCCCCCTCTCAGTGGATGTTCCATCACAGACACCACCCATTCCAATGTGTCATTCATCTGATCAATTGAATCAGCAAGATGGTGGAGGCAGTCACACATGTCAGCCTGTGCCACATCTACAACCCTAAGCATTTCCTCAGAGGCCCTATTGTAATGTGTCTGCATCGTTATGATGGCCCTAAACATATGTTGAGTGGCACTGAAAGACACACCAGGATCAGGTGAAGGATGGACAGCAGACCTCTACTGAGCACCCCTAACAACCAGTGGCGGCTGGTGACTTCAAATCAAAGGGGGGCTGCAGGAGA
Organism: Protopterus annectens; assembly: GCF_019279795.1. Taxonomy (NCBI): domain Eukaryota; kingdom Metazoa; phylum Chordata; order Ceratodontiformes; family Protopteridae; genus Protopterus; species Protopterus annectens. The sequence continues at coordinate 1,042,928,599 of NC_056730.1, read as the reverse complement.
TAGCTGAATTTGTGGGGGTCAATGGGAAGGGGTGTGGCCAACTAAAAAGGGGAGGGGCTATGCTCAAAACCACAAAAACTAACTTTAATTAAATATGCTGCCCTGGGTGCCAAACCCTCATTATGAGAGTCCAATCAAGACAGATGAAGTGTAAAAGAATAAAAGTATTTCAATGCATTGGCTGCATGACAGCTTACTTAATATCTAGATGGAAACAAAATGGTTGTGAGGCATGAAAAAATAAATTACTTTTTAAATACATTACTGGAATGCCAGTCAAAATCAAGTATAAGAAAAACAAGCAGCACTCAACTCAAACCGCTTCTCCTTGCACTGCAGTTCTAATTATAATTTATATTCAGCTTTATTAAAGTACCAAGTAACATGCTGAAAGTAGCAATCTCTGTGATGCCCCCACTTGTAAAAATGTTTCTTATCCAAAAAAGACCTGCTGCCTGACAACTATCTACTTGTTTCATGGGGAAAACATGACCAAAGTAAAAAATGAAAAGCAAACAAGAAACAAGCTCAAGATACATTGCTTAAAAGATTACTGTACAGGTTATGGACCACACATGAATGGCATTCTGTTTAGTTTATGGGTAAAGCCCTCAGAGATCACTGGAAGTCTCCAACAAGTGTAATGAGCTTCTTAAAATAATGTAATCCTGTCCTTTATTACAAATACTGTCATATGCATTTCAATACCCAGCGCTTATACATTATCTAGTTAAGTATTCTCTGCATGGCAACAACAGAAAGGCTTCAATGTTGGCAATTCTTTAACAGTATGTTTATTAAAGCTTACATGCATGTTATGATCTCAGACAAGCTTACCCGGCGGTCATTAAAGCATTGCTACTTAAAACACAGAGCAACAGGCACTTTCTGAGTAATAAGCATAAATCAACAGTACAAAAATATGACAGAAACCAGACCATTCTGCAAAATCAAGAACAGATGAAAAGCCACTGTAGCACTTCAAAATTAAGAACAGATGAAAAGCCACTGTAGTACTCATGTTTACCTTGGATGGGGGGATACTCTGCACATTTACACTGCATAACTGATCCTTGCCTTGCTTGGACACATCCAGAGTCACTGCATGGGGGAGTGGGGTGCAACAAGTATGTCACAATTTGAAATGTCTCTGGCTGACTTTGATGGCCCTGACACATTTATCATACCTCTCACCCTCAGAGCAAGAAATCTGGGCAAAGCCATGCATAGAAGTGGGACAAATGCCCAAAAATAAGGACAATTTTTAAATATCGCTCTTATAAACTTAGAAAGATAATAGAATAGTAGGTCTTGCATTAGTATGAATTTTCTGAAGGATATGAAATCTGAAACTCAAATGTCATTATTTTCTAACTTCAGTCTTTAATGATTTACCACTAATTTGCCAAAAAAAACCCACAATTTTATGAAAATGGACCAAAAATGTGATGCAAAAATATAAAATAGCCACACAATACAGATGGGAACCTGTCAAAGAAGGGACACTTTTTTAATATTAGTACTGCTAACTTGAGCAACTGACAAAATAAAAGAATCTACATGCATTTCTGAAATAAAAGTAATCTATAACTCTGATTATTACAGTTATTTCTTAATTGTAAACCCTCCATGTTTTATTCCAAAATTGCTATTTTGCGAAGGGATTATTAGATGAAGAGCAACATTTTGAGCCAAATTCTGGGACAGTTGAGAGGTTTGGCTATGCCTTATTCTATAAAGCAATTTATTTGCATGCACCTCTCAGCCTGTTAATGCAATAAATCTGGTCAAGGCCAAATATATTGGGGGAACATATAAACAGTACTAAAAATTGCTCTTGTATAAACTGAGACAGTTGATAGAATAACAGGTCTTACTTTAGCATGCATTTTTCTGAAGGTTATGAAGTCTGAAACTCAGTGTGTCATTATTTAGTGACTTAATTCCTAAATGATTTTCCAGAAAACCACAAATTTTATGAGGAACAAACCAAAAATAAGTAGCAAAAAATCTATTCATTCTGTGAAAATCTGGACAGTTGGGAGGTATAGTTCAGCTGGGGCTGTCTTTGAGTTTTCCGCCCTTTCCCCTCAAAAAATCATGGTCGAATGGAGCCCTCCCCCCTGCAGCCATTCCAATGATCCATTACTTGGCTATTTCACTCCATTTACCATAAACACTAATGTGCATACTGCTTTACTTCTATGATGATTTGGATTTCATTTGAAAGTTTTATTTTGCATTTTACAGCACAAACACTAAGACATCTGCTAAACAAAGCAGTGCAGTCTCACAATGAAAACAGGCTTAGCATTAAAACTTCTCTGCCCTTGAAACTCACATTCAATGAAACAGCATTGAAACCCACATTCAAAGAAAATACATTTTGCCAGTGGCAGATAAAGATTAACTTTGGGCTGTTTTCAAATCATAGGCCCCTTGCACATGAAACATACATGTGCTCTTTGATACACCTTCCTGATTGTACTAAATTATATTCCTTGTACAATACAGTACAGTTGGTAGATGGCATTTTAAATTTATTGTTTTGAACATTTTTCCAGTAAACAATTAAACAAAATGCATGCACCAATGACAAAACTACCCAATTCAGAACATTTCCATCATAAAAGTCTACTCAACCTTCTACAGTCCACCAGTATCAGTAAATATGCACAATCTCTGAAGTAGTAAAAGTCATCTAAATAATTCCACATTAAAGAAATCCATAACAATGAAGAGGTTGCTGCTATCAAACAAATTTATATGTCATTGTTTATTCATCTACAAATAAAGAGCCTGTTGCCCTTGAGGAATAAATTGCCTATGTTGCATGCATTAAAAAAATGATACGCTAGTAATATCACAATAGGGACTGTATGGCAAACTGATAACAGGTTCATAGTTACTACTCTAGGTATCTTTGCCAAAAAGGACTGCAGCATCCACCCACTTTACAACACAGTACAGTATCAGCAATGCATCTATCTACTGTGGGAGTAGAACCCACAGCCTTCTGCATCAAAAGCAAGTACACTACCTGTTGTGCTATTAACAATGCAAGCTGACTCAGAATAAGCAGCACTAAAGTTTTGTTCCCCTGCAGCATTCAGCTCCTTATAAAATCTACTCGACATGCAGTTGTATCACTGAACTTTGCAGCACAAGAAATCTGGAAAAAGCTGAAATTTATTGGGGGGGGACAAAAGCCCAAAAACCAGGGACACATTTTAAACATTGCTTGTATAATGTTGGAAAGTTGCTAAAATAAAATGCTGTGTTACCACCATACATTTCACTGCCACGTCTTTAACCCAGGGTACCTGTGCAAAACAGTCAGAGAAACATACCACTATCGCAAATCAGCTGTTTTGTGAAAGAGAGGAAGACAAACTTAAATGGCTACCATTTAGTGAATTCAGTTCTCACCATAGCTGTCAACCTCTTGGCACAAAATACCTGAACAAAGCCAATAATGGGGGGAATACAGCCCCCAAACATATTCAGTGAATTCAGTTCTCACTATAGCTCTCAACCTCTTAGCAAAAAAACATGTGGACAAAGCCAGTAATTGGGGGGAATACAGCCCCCAAACATTCAATGAATTCAGTTCTCACCATAGATAACTCTCAACCATAGCACAAAATACCTGGACGAAGCCAATAATGGGGGAATACAGTCCCAAAAATAGTGACAAATTTCAAATATCCATGTTAGAAACTTAGACAACTGCTAGAACAGTTTTGTGCTACCATGTACTTTCTGAAGAATATCAAGTCTGAAATTCAAATGCCTGTTATTTTTAAACATTTAACCAGGAAACTATTCTGACTTGGGACAAAAGACAATTTTCGGCAGAGCAGGGAGAAATGCCAGACACATCTTTGTAAGATGGGAGGACATGCAGACACCACTCAGAAGGCACCCCAGCCAAGAATCAAACCAGAGAACCTGTAGTTGTTAGGCAGCAATGCTACCAGTACACCACTGCACTACAGACTTTGCAAGGCAAAATATAGATACAGAAACCACAGATTTTATGAGGAACAAAACAAATATGAGGCAAAAATCTGCAAATCTTTTTAGAAATGGTGGTGGATAGGGAATTCAGGTCCTTGCCACCTGCATTCAAGGTACAGGGTTCAAGCCTGAGTATCTCTACCCACCACCATTTGTTCTCTCTAGCCACCAGTATATAGTAACTGGGGCATTTCACACACACACACACACACACACACACACACACACACACACACACCCTTCCTTCACCTACCTGCTGTAAATAAATGTCCTACCCATTTCATGAATGAACAATCCAGCCAGCAACCAACCACCTACCTGTTTCATGAATGAAGCAAGCCCTCAATCCAGCCAGTGACCAAACACCTACCTGAAGCAGTAATCTGCCAATCCCTTGCAAGGAAAGTCCTGTGAGAGCAGCTCACCCCTCAGTCCTCATTGGTTCTGCCTGCAGCTGAAGCAGTCTATCTGGACTGCTGATAAAGGCAGTCTGAGTTCTTCTAATGGATCTGCACATGTGCAGAGGAGTCGGGACTTGTGATTTTTTTTTTCTGTTTTTGTTTTTTAGTTTTACAGATTTTTCTTTTATTTTTTCTAGGTGGGAGGGCTGCAGTCTGGCAGTCCGATAGCACGAGCCGCCCCTGCTAACAATCCTCCTGCATGGTACCTTGCTCACACTTTTGCTGTGGCCAGAGTCAACAGGCATTGAAGCCACAGTAACCACACTACCCTGATCAAATGGCTCGCCCTCCACCTATCCAACATCAGAAGATGCACTGGAATGGGTTTGCATAGGCCTACTGGTTGTGTTTGATAAAATTACAGGGGATTGCTGAAACTCAACATCAGAGTCAGATTCAACCTCTGCACCCCCTGACTGTGCTTGTGTTTGGTCACCATCATCATCAGAGTCCACTGATACTCTGACATCAGATGGTAAAAGTCCTACACTTCCACTGTCAGGACTACCTGTGATATGTGATAATTCAATAGCTTTGATTAAATTTGAATAGTCACTAAATATGGAGAGTTACTGAATTATATGGGCATTTTGTCTCTTTATGTTATACCCAGGCAAACTTTCTGGCAACAAATAAATACTTTCCCTCTTTTATATCTTTTAGCACCTCAGGAGGGAGCCATAGATGAGGAATCATAACAATATGTACAGTTTTCTTATATACATTGTAATATTAAGGAATCATTTCATATTTTTGTATTTTTGACAGGAGGACATTATCAGTTTAACATTTATCTGTCAGAGTATATTTCTACAGTGACTTTTATTTATTATTATTTATTTTAAATTTGTTGACCGAGAATAGTCTGACTGAGCTGAAAATAGCCCTTTTTCAGCAGAGGCCCTGGGAGAAAAGCTCTGAAAACAATATAATTTCAATTAGTAATAAAAGTTACAGATGCAAATGTTAAAAAAAAATTACAGAAGCATATTCAAAGAAGATAATATCAAGTGTAAACAACATTAGACAATCATGATATATTTACAAGTCATCATTAATATGCAGGAAATATGAGAAGAAACATAAACATACAGTCTTTAAGTATTAGTGCAATATAATATTTGCTTTCAGGTGACAGTTTAGAGGAGGTATTTAGAAAAGAGAAGAGTTTAGCTAAGGCATAAGACATCTAAGTTAAACGAGACTGGTAGTCAAAGTCAGGGGAGGTAGAAAAATAGAAACAATGCAGAACAGAGGATAAAAGTTTGAAATAGTGTTTAATTAGTAGGTAGTTTAGGGATTGAGGACCATTTATGTTGGGTGGGAACAGAGTCAGGACCAGAAAGTTCTTAAGTGTTCTTTAGCAGCTGCTTTGAATTGTTTTGGTTGATTTAGTAATCTAATTTGAAGAGGAAGTTTGTTTCATGCAATTGTAAAATGATAGCTATATACGTTGCATCCCATATTAGTCCTAGGTTTATAGATAAGTAGTAGGTCTTGATCAGAGCTTTGAAGTGATCTAGTTGGAGAGTAGTGGGATATATAAGAGGATACATTAGGGCAATAGTATGGTTGGTATAATATAGAGTATATAATTTGGAGGTGAGAAAGAAGAAGCAGGTTGGGTAGTTCCAGCAAATTTAGGTGCTTAAGTGAGACACAGTGATGGGTTTTAAAAGTATGTTGGGCATACCATCTGGCTACCTTGTTGTATGTTGAGATACATTTTGCTAGGAGAGCAATGTTTAGATTTGTGAGTATCTGAGAACCACATAGTAGACTGGGTATGAGATAAGCATGGGATAGGGTTACTTTGGCTTTGGAAGTGAGAAACTTTCTGTTTCTGTATAGAAGGTCTAGTTTTTGATGAGTCTTTCTAATATAATTGTTGATATGCAAGTCAAATTTAAGCTGATCATCTATGGTGATGCCTAGGAGTTTGGCGCTAGCTTCAGGTACTATTCCGGTCTTATTTTATAGTGAAAGTAGATTTGAGATGGTTAAGAGTTTTAGGGAGAAAGAGTAAGAGTTTAGTTTTTTGGGTATTTAGAATCAATTGGTTGTTGGTGAGCCAGGTTTCCACAGATGTAAAGGCTGCCTGAGTAGTAGAGATGAGACCAGAGGGAGAGTCTGAGATCATGATCACAGTAGAATAATCTGCATATTGTACAAGCGATGACAGAGAGCAAAAAGTATAGAGTAGATTGGTGAAAATATTAAATACAAAGGACTCAATATGGATCCTTGTGGAGTACCTATTTTTACAGTGGGGGGTGTGGAGAGCCATTTCACTGATTGTAGTCGATCAGAGAGACAGCTAGAAAACCAAGAGACAGTGGAAGGGGAGGAGTTGAGATTATTCAGTTTAACCAGAAGCAGAGAGTGTGACATGGTATCAAAGGCCTTAGAAACATCAAGCAATAAACAGGATTCAAGTTTGTTATTATCACGAGCCAGTGAAATAGTGTTAGTAAAGGAGATAAGGGCAGTGGTTGTACTGTGTTTTGGATGGAAACCATGTTGAGTAGGAGTAAGTAGGTTTTCCTGTGTTAGGTATTGCAGAGTTTGCTTATGTATATATTTTTCATGTAGCTTAGAGAGGGGTGACAGAATGACTATAGGTCTAAAGTTAGAGATTTCTTGGGAGTTACCTCCTGTGTGGATAGGTAATGTGTAAAATTCTTTCCAGATAGATGGAACTTTTGACTCAAAGATAGAGCAGTTGATTAAGATGGATACAGGAAAAGCAAGAATATTGGCAACTAGCTGGAGGAAGTAGGAAGGAATGTTATCAGCAGAAGCAGAGTAGGGTTTTAATTTGGAAAGTAGAGATTTGATGTAAGTAGTAGATACAGGTTGCAAAGAAAAGAGTTTGGAGGGGTTGGAACTAGCACATAAGACAGCAAGATTAGAATTCTTAACAGGGGGAGGATTTGTATTAACCATCTTTGTTACAGTTTCAATAAAGAAGGTGTTAAAGATAGTGGCAGTTTCATTAGGTGTCTTATTTGGGTATGGATTAGGGAGGAAGGGTTTCCAGGGTGCAGTATTTGGTTGACTGAATTCCAAAATTTTTTGGGATTAGATTTTAGTGCTGTTAGAGGGTTAAAATAGAATTCCTTTTTATAGCAATGTGTTTTTTTTGTCAGGTTTCTAAGTTCTTTGTACTTTTGCAAGTCAGAGGGGAGTTTATATCTCATCCAGATTTTCCATTGCCTGCTCCTATTTCTCATTAAAGTATGGGTTTCCTTAGACAGCCATGGGGATACTTACAATTTTATTCTAACAGTATGGAGAGGTACAAGAGAGTTTAGCATATCAAGGAAGATAGAGTTAAAAGATTGGACTGCTTCATCCAGAGTAAGGTCATTAAGGTGACTCCAGTTTATTCCAGCAAGAAAGGTCTTAAAGGTGACAGGAAAGAAGTTGGATAGTTTTCGACAAGTCATGTATCTATGAGATCTGGTAAAATGGGGAGTAAATCTTGTCACTTTCATTGGAGAGTGATCACTAAAGAAACTGAGAAGGGTTTCAGCGTAATGATATATAAAAGGGTCAGATACTAGTATCCAGCCAATTAAGGTTCTAGGAATTTGTGAGTTATTGTAGTGGGAAGGTTCAGATATTAGTTGAGTAAAGGCATGTAGATTAATACATGAGGTAGAGTTTGGGTTTTTTAGAGCTAGCCAATTTATATTTACATCACCGAGGAGAATGGTTTCAGTCCAGTAGTGTTCAGTGAGATAGGAGAGAAAGTTTTCACCAGGGGAATATTATCTCCCAGAGGAATATAGATGGATACTACAGTGATGGTAGAAAGGTTATTGAGTTTAAGGTTTGCTGCTAGGATTTCTGCTGGGGGTGGGGAGTGGGATTGGATCATTAATACAAGTGAGAGTTAGATGGTTAGAGTAGGTGATGGCAACTCCACCCCCTTTTTCTTTGGGCGATCAAGGCAAAGTATATTATACCTTGGGGGAAGAATATCCCTCTCTGGGATATGTAGTTTCAGCCATGTTTTCATAAAGGAGATTACATCAGGGGTATGGTTGGCAACCCGGGCATGGAATTAACTGGTTTTATTGAGTATGCTTCTAATGTTCATAGAGTAGGAAGAGATGTGTTTTTTTGTCAGGGTAGGGGCATGTTGGTTGGGAGGAATAGTATTATTGGAGGGTTTGTCTATGACTGGTCCTAGGTTAGGGTGAATGTCACCTGATAGAAGTAGGGTAGCAGGGAAGAGGTGAGACTTATGTTTGTAAAAATATCTGCAGAGATATTTAGTTTTAGTTTTAGAATGAATAGTGCAGGTGGGAGGAATTCTGATTCTGGGTAGAGGAGTATTTAGAAGGAGGATAGATGAGGTGATGTCTACAGATTGTTTTGGTTAAGAGAAGATATAGTCTTGAGATTAAGTAAGGCTATTGATGACTAAAGTTAAATAAGGATGAAAGGCGGTCAGTGATGTGAGGAAATGTAAAGGAGGGAGGTAAATAATAGTATACAGTGTGATAATCATTTTGAAGGCTTAGAATAATCAGAGTTAAGTAGAAGTTTGTAAGGAAGGTGTTTAGACTAATAAAGATTGTTAGTAGGGTTGAGGATGGAACTGGTATGGGGAGTTAGAGAGAGAGAGAGACAGAGCAAGAGAGAGAGAGAGAGGAGAGTTAGAATCAGTAGTGATATTGATGTAACTATCGAGAAGGGGGGGAAATGTAGTGATAGGTCTGTATGACAAGAAGGGGTGTGGTTTATGGCTTTGGGTGTGTGAGATGGATAAGTATAAAGGAAATTATATGGGGGGTGGGAGCGGGGCTTGCCCCGAGTCTCAAGCTACTGCAGGAAAGTAGACTACCAGTCACTGAGTCAAAATAGTATCAAGAAAGTAGAGGTCAAACTTTGAGAGTAGCTCAGAGAAGGCAAAGAGGCAAAGAGGGCACAGTAGATGGTGCAAGTTAACAGCAGTTTAGAGTTACAAAAGACAGAATAAAAAATAAAGAAAAGGAGAAAATTAAAAACTAATGGAGGTGAACTAAAGTAAAGGATGCAGATGGTGATGAGAGAGCTGAAGGAATTTTGGGAAGGTCTGTAAAGACTGGGAAAGACCTTAAAGTCCTAACAACTCAGTTTAGGCTAGTGTAGGTAGAAGTCTGAATGTTAAAGAAAGAGTGAAAGCAAGGGGACTTGGCTGCTAGCGAACCTGGTAAGGAGTGATCTCTAACCAACCTAGTAGAGCTATGGCAAATAATTTAACTATGGAGTTGATCTTCCAAATATCATACTTAAAATTTTGTTTGCACTGGGGGAAGTTGTGTTAGACATCTGTGTGAGGGCAAAGGCACAGGAGAATTTTTAATTCAATGGGGCTGTTTCAGTGTCTGTTAAGGCCAGTAAGAGGTGAAGGTTAAAATTTTTGTTTAGAGCACTGGGAGAAGTTGTGCTCTACATCTGTGTGAGGGCAGATGTGCAAGAGAATTCTTACTTCAACGGGGCTGATTCAGTGACCGTTAAGGGCGGTAAGAGGTGAAGGTTAAAATTTTTGTTTAGAGCACTGGAAGAAGTTGTTTTCCACGTCTGTGCGAAGGCAGAGGCGCAGGAAAATTCTTACTTCAATGGGGCTGATTCAGTGGCCATTAAGGGCAGTAAGAGACGAAGGTTGGGAGAGAATGCTGCAAAAAGGGACTCACAGCAGCCAGGACAAAAATTACTTTTAACATATATTTTCTCATGGACTAATCAGGGTAATTATTTCAAAGGTTTATGCCAAGTACATCATTTTATTTTTATTTATTTATGTTTTTATTTTTGTTTTATATTTTTTAGTTTTTACTTTCAGGCTTTACTGTAATGCTGTAATGTAATGTTTGATTGGGTGATCAGTGGCATGATTAATAACACACGTTTTTAGACTGTTATTTTTATAAGCAGATTTGCCTTGATAAAGCCTAAGGGGTGAAACCATAATTTCATGAAGACCAATTATGTCACCTTTGTAAGTATGATAAATAATCTTGTACTACTATTTTATAAACATCGTACTTCTGACTTGTCACTAGAGCTTTTCTCCCCAGGACACCACTGAAAAAGGTTCACTTTGAGCTTAGTCAGGCTATCCCCATTGGTACCACTCATGGTTTTATTTGAAAAGTTTTGTAACTATGAAATAAGGGTTTTGAAGGATTCTAAACACAGTAACATGTTTTACAACTTATCCAAACTGCAAAATATGTTATTAAGGGAATTATGGCATGATGGCATCATCCAAATTATGAAGTTTGACAAAAGTGGGGGTGTAGTAATTATGAATACCGAGGAGCATTATGGGTAAAATGTACGACTATGTAAACACTGCCAAATTCTTTGAAGTAGCATCTAGGAATGAAGTTAATATTGCTTATGGTAAGATAGATAGTGGTGCAGATTCAATAAAGCCTACACGGTCCTCTATCACCATGTTTGTGTGTCGTGGTGTGATGTGCACATGATAGCACACCATTTTGTGTTCAGTAAGCAGCTGTACATGCCTTGTGCAAACATGGTAACCACTGTGGCATGATAATTACAGTATAAGCAGCTGAACTGTATGCTAGTCAACCAATCCAAGATGGAGGAGCTAGTCAACAAGCTATAAAGCAACCATGTTGACTCAAGTGTAGGTTTTCCCTGTGAATTCCAAAACCTATTGGAATACAGCCCTGGAAGCTAGTCTACACAGACAGAATGTTAGGGGCTGCTGTGGCTCTTATTTATGTATCTGTGCAATACGCCCAAGTCGATGCTGCTGCTGCAGCTAACAGACCATGGTCAAGAAGGAGAAGGGTGTTTGACCCCATTTAACTTTTTACAATTTGCATGAGGTGGAAATTGTAGAGTACTACAGGGTTGATAGAGACACACTAGAAGATCTCTGCAACCTCTGTCATCCTCAACTGAGACCAAGGGCAAACCGAGATGAACCAATACCATTGCAGACTAAGGTATGTGTAGCACTTAGAATTTTAGCTACAGGAACCTTCCAGAGACCAACAGGGGACATGCTTGGAGTGTCACAGGCATCAGCATGCAGGATCCTCCATCAATTCCTGAATGCTATGCTGCAGCATGCCATTGACTATGTATATTTCCTCTGTCCACCTGAGGGCAGAACCAGAACTATGCAGGAGTTCTACCCTGTAGCATACTATCCTAAAGTCCTAGGTGCCATAGACTGTACACATGTAGAAATCAAATCACCACCTGCAGACAGGGAGGATTGTACATAACAGAAAGGGCGTCCATTCCATTACCTGACAGGTTGTGTGTAATGCTAAGCCTGAATGTGTTACAATGACTCACATATCTGTCACAATCCTCAACTGTATGAGATGTTTTCTAGGGAGGATATCCCACAGAGTCACTTACTGGGGGATCCAAGTTATGCACTGGAAACATGGCTGATGACGCCCATCAGAAATGCGCACACACCAACTGAAGAATGCTATAGTGAGGCAAATGCTCAAACAAGAAATGTCATACAGCATGTGTTTGGGCTGCTGAAGTCATGGTTCCAGTACCTAGATACATGTAGGGGAGCCCTGAAGTACAATCCCCATACATATGCCGAAATATTCACCATCTGTACCGTGCCTCTCAGCATTATCCTGTGAAAACAGCTTCAGCAGAAACACCAAGAGGAAGGGCCACACATACCATCACCACTGTCAAGGTCACTGCAGCCACACATAGGTGAGGAGTGAGAGAGGGAACCAGCAGCTGTTGTGGCTGTAGGTAGACATAGGCATGCACAATATGCCATTGTACTGGCCAAGAGACAATGGAAAGCACACATGTTCACCACCTAAGGGGCTAATACTTTCATCTTATGCATACATATAGAAACACTGATGCAAGGCAGTTGTTACAACCTTTATCTACCTGTGTAATGGCTGTATACTGCTAGCATCAGACAGAGTCAGTCCCTAACTAAAACTCTTGCAACTGACAGATTTCCAAGGTAAGCTCTGAACCTAGAATAGAAAAATAAATGTCTAAGAATACAAATGAATGGGTCTATATTATAACAACAAATGATCAGATGATCGAACATTGTTATATCGACCCCTAAATGTCGAATTTACTAAACAGCGAACAACCAGAAGAGAGAATTTTTTTCCCATGGGAAAAAAATCGCTGTTCCCCCCCAAAAAAAAAAAAACACTAAACACTAAATAAAGTGGGGGGCTTCACCCCCATACCCCCTACTTAAATATACCAACTCAGAGATTGCACTATAGTGGAGGAAACAGCACAACCCGGATGGCCAGCCCAGCAATTTCTTTCCCTGGGAAAAAATTAGCTGTTCCGGCCATTCGCTATTTTGCCGGTTCGACATGTAGTGTTCGAGCTAACAGCATTTGATCATCTGATCATTCGCTGTTCTAAAGTATACCCAAATGAATGACATATCCTTGCATACTGTTACTTGCTTATGTAAGTAATTTTAAGATGGGTGATTTCTACAGCAGTTACATCCAGATGTGACAGCAGTGACTTATGTGAACACGTGTCCTCTATCAACTAATAGGCCTTTGCATAAAAGATTCACACATTCATACCTCTCAAATGTACAGATTTTCACAGAATGTCAGCAGTTTGGCCTCATACTTTTGCACTGGCAAATCATTAAAAAAAGAGTTAAGTTAGAAAATAATGGCACGCATTTCGGTTTCAGACTTCATATCCCTCTGAAAAATCATGAACATATTAATGCAAAACCTGTTATCCTATCAACTGTTTTAAGTTTGTAAGACCAACATTTTTAAAAACTCTCCCTATTTTTGGGCCTTTGTCCCACTTTTATGTATGGCTTGGCCCAGCTTTGTTGGTCTAAGAGGCTGGGAGGGATGTGCACATTACAAAATCCTGTCAGAAAGCAGTACAATTTGCAAAACAGCATCACAAACACAGATATACTAAGTCAGCTATGCACCCTAAGCATCATACAAAAGACCAATGTATTCCTGAATCCAAAAGACAGAAAACAAGGATATGGCACAGTTACCATTTGCACAGGGTGTTGTGTGTGTGTGTGTGTGTGTATGTGTGTGTGTGTCTGTGTGTGTGTGTGTGTGTGTGTGTGTGTGTGTGTGTGTGTAGGGGGGGTTGAGGCAGGATGCCTAGGCTGATACAAAATGTACTAAGTGCATGTGAGTAAGTAAGAGAAACAGGCAGACATTTGGATAAAACATCAAACAGCCACTGAGATAAAATCAGCTGTAAGCTTCATGACTGACCTATGTAATTGTTATGTGTGTTTGTCTGTATGGGCACTAAAGGAGAAATTGGTGTGTGAATGTTTGCAACAACACAGCCAAGCTCTGCGTTAGCTCTATATCCTGGTATGTCAGATAGGTTTCAGCTGTGCATGGTAGAGGTGACAATTTATTGTCATCATCCCCGACCCCAAGAACTGGCTCTGGTAGGAGTTACACTGGCACTTCCATGCCCTTGGTTAGATGCTCTGCTGCTACTTGAATGTGACTGATGTCTGCTGGATGAGATCTCCTCATGAGTGAGTCTAGGACCATGAATCCCATCTGGGTGTGGACACTTCAACCCCTGATGGAGCAGTGGAATTAGTGCCACCATGGCAGCATGATTGGGAACATCATAACAAACTAACATAACTAACATCGGATGATGCGGCTGACCTATGTCGACATGGATGCCATCCCCCCTCTCAGTGGATGTTCCATCACAGACACTGCCCATTCCAATGTGTCATTCATCTGATCAACTGAATCAGCAAGATGGTGGAGGCAGTCACACATGTCAGCCTGTGCCACATCTACAACCCTAAGCATTTCCTCAGAGGCCCTGTTGGAACATGTCTGCATCTTTATGATGGCCCTAAACATATGTTGAGTGGCACTGAAAGACACACCAGGATCAGGTGAAGGATGGACAGCAGACCTCTACTGAGCACTCCTAACAACCCTCCTGCATGGTACCTTGCTCACACTTTTGCTGTGACCAAAGTCAATAGGCACTGAAGCCACAGTAACCACATTTCCCTGATCAAGTGGCTCACCCTCCACCTATCCAATATCAGAAGATGCACCGGAATGTGTTTGCATAGGCTTACTGGTTGTGTTTGATGAATTTACAGGGAATGGCTAAAACTCAACATCAGAGTCAGATTCAACCTCTGCTCCCCCTGACTGTGTCTGTGTTTGGTCACCATCATCATCAGAGTCCTCTGATACTTTGACATCTGATGGTAAAAGTCCTCCACGTCCACTGTCAGGACCACCTGTGACAGTAAGCATTGAATACAAGAAAAAATTAATGGCTACACTACTACAATTTAATTAATGTTAACAAACTAACACTGCTGCCACTATCTCAGATTGTACAGCAATGCACACACAGTCCAGACTCCCACCTTACACATATGGTTAAATGCATATTTCTGTCAAATGTTCATCAGTGCTGAAATAAAAATGTTTGATTTACCATATGCAGATGACTCCACACTTGCTAGGGAGGATGGTCCTGGAAGAAGTTAAGGAAAATGTAAGGACACCATCAATACAATAACAATAACACAGGGGGAATGATTTATTTCCTTTATATGTTCATTAACAATACATTTAACTGAAAATCGGATGACATGTCCACCCCAAGTACATTTGTAATGAAACAGAATATGTTGTTAACTGTATCAATCTATACATAGGCCCACCCTAAAAAATGTATTAAACTGATTTAACTATTGCTTTCAATATTTTACTATACGAGAAACTGTTAAAAACTGACATATGTAAGCTTACCTGGAAGCTCCTCCTGGGACATACCTGTCCTCCCTAAAAACAGCAGCACCATTGTCAATCACATACAGTTTTACAATTTCCACTGAGCTCTCTGGATCCGTGACAGTGGACAGGAACTCTTCATTTGGTGTCAGTGCTGGTCCTGTAGCCGTTTCCAGTAGCCAGCTGTCCACTGACCACTGTAGCTGCTCTCCTCCAGGCTGATGAAATAATATCAGTGTCCCTATGATGCATATGATCATATGTCCTGCTCTGCCCCACTACGGCATTGATGTCATTCACTGTCTGGTTCCAAATTTGCATTCTTTTAGACATATCCCCGTGTCCTCTCTCACTTAGAACGGTGCCATGTTGATGAAAGGCTTGGACAATCACATCATTCTGAAAGTCACTGAAGGGAGGATTGTGGAGATTGGGATGCTTGGGTGCCATAATCCTAGATGACATAAAACACAAAAGAAGGATACTACACATGAATATCACATAATTAAAAGTCCTGCTTAGATATAACAAGTATTATTAGTTTTTCAATATTACCCACTGAAGAAACAGAAAAACTTCAGTTATTCAAATATATAAAAGGGTTATGTGGTTGTAACATATCACAGTCACACGCAAACTAACATGTGATCCAAAACAAGGACTAACAATAGGAAAACAAACTCTGTAAAAACATTTTTGGTTGTAACAACACAGGAATTGAACTTGGGCTCTCCACCCACAAAACAGACAGATGACATTTTGTACCAAACAAGGAATAACATATCAGTCAATTGTTATACATGCTTTCAAACTGTTTCCTAAAATTGTGTAGACATTTACCAGAGAACAGTCATTTTTATGCAATTGCTGGTCATCTCTACCTGTGCCCAGCACTCCCCTAGAGTTGTCTATGGGCCATCCTAGAAAGCTAACACCCTTGTGTCATTGACAATATAGGACATTTACATTTCACTGAAATAACATAGAAAACTGTAAAGAGGAACAGTTGAAACAGTAATACTCGTGATAAAAGTTAATAAGGCTGTGTATCTGAGACAGTAAAATGCCCTGGCAAAAATGCCTATGCCATCAATAAACTTCTAAGAAGAAGAATATATATATATTTACACACACACACACACACACACACACACACACACACACACACACACACACACACACACACACACACACACACACACACACACACACACACACACACACACACACACACACACACACACACAATATATATATATATATATATTTTTTTTTTTTTCCCCTAGTTACATGTAAGCAAATCCAGTATGTAATTGAAAAATTCAAGTCATACCTTGACAAGATCAATAATCTTCTCTGCAGATAAATCCAAAGTAATACCAATCTTCTTCTGTGTTATCCATATACACAACTCTCTTCACCTTCAGGTTCTCTAGCTACACTGTTACCTTTTTATAGTGTGGATTCAGGCCAATGAGCATGGTGAAGATGCAATGAGGTGTGAACTCATTAGAATTGCTGAATCCTAAAATGTTGGCTCCGTGCAGCAAGTATAAATGTAGTGCATGCACTTCCTCAGTGTTTATTGCTAATAGATTGCAACTGTGACTGATTACTGGCAGGGAGAAGAAAAACATAACAGCAATTCAGACTCCCTTACCTGCAGTGGTTGTATCACTCAGATTACACTTACAAAGTGTAGAAGTAATTGTCCCAAGTTTTTATTTGCAAGTAAGCAACACACATTTCTCAGTTTCTGTTCGGTAATATCCAAACTCCTCTGCATTTGTTGGAAACTATATATTATTGCCATTTAATGTTCTCATACATTTAAGGACAATGATACAAAATGCATTACAGACTGCATGTCTCAGATTAGTGCTCAGATAAGACAAGAATGAACACCATACAAAGATAAGGCAGAGCTGCACTGCTGCAAACAATAGTCGTAAATGGTTGTGTGATCGCTCATTGCACTACATCTGAAAATAACACGTACAAACAACTCAAAAGTGTACAAGTGCCATGTGTCTTGTTAATACTGTACATGATTTTGGACTTACTTGTATGAACAATGATTTTTATTGTTTTTTGCAAAGCTGTTTCTGTGGCAAAGAGGGATTGACACCCTTACTGTGTTTTGTAGGTTCATTGGTGTGACAGTTTAAATTCAGACTTATGTAAAAATATTTAATGTGTACTAAAATTTATTTTGTAATGTTTATTTTATTTATTTTTGTATATTGTTTTAATATCACTATTTGCACAGTGTGCAGCTTAGCTTAGAGAAACAGCTAAATACAATAAATGTCATATTATGTACTTCTATGATAAACTCTACATAAACTGCATCTGTAAATCATGTGTGCAGCACCTTTGTTAAACATGGTGATCCACACAGTATATACCATCTATAGATCATAGTTCAAGTCCCACATTTGTCTTTTAAAGATGAAACCTAATAAACGCTGCTCACAGGGATAAAACAAGGTGAGCTTTGATTGTCACATTTGTGCATCACTTACCTTTGTGTAAACCTGACCTAATGGCCCACACATGAAGCAGACAGAACAACTGCAGACAGGAGACAGACATTCTTGACTTCAAAAACTACATTGTTGCATCTTTTGCTTTCCATCATTAAAACCTGCAAAGTGGCATTGCACAGTGGTTAGTAACCTTCTCCAACACCTGCAGGTCTAGAACACCTATAGCGAGGAAGCAGACAGTAGACAATTTCAAAATGGATACTTTATATCCTATTTGCTGCCATACAAACACCCTTAGTGGGATTATGTGACAGTTAGCACGCATACTTAATAATGAATATGAAAGTATACAACTACTTCTTAACTGTTCTTGTGGCAGCAGGTGTAAGTATAGGGCTGCAATACAGATGAGCCTTTGGTCTAATCCAGCAAAGTCCAAAGTTTTACTCCTGTCATTACACTTTACTTTATATTCAAATTAACATGAAAACAATAATCAAACATAGAAATAACGGTCTATAGAAGGTGCATTAAATGTGTAACTGTGGGTATCGGTAGAATTATGGTTCTACAATTACACATTTGTTTTCTGAAGTGTCATGTCACACCGATACATGTTTAAACACTCAGCTCTTTAATATATATGTATACCTAATGAGCAGGTCTGACAAACAAGATCTCAGTTGCAATGAGCACTCTTCCCAGTAATGACTATAAAAATTATACTCTTAGTCCAACCTTCCCTGTAGCAACTGGCATAAGTTAATGCTCACAATGCATGTGAGTCAGGACTCTAATATAGTATAATCAAAATGATATTAATACTTGTCCAGTCACTTTTGAAAAACAAACAAACAAAAAAATAAACATAATTATAAATAACAATAAGTATGTATAGCAGTGGAGCTCACATAATTATATGTGTGAGAGAGGTTATACTGAATATTCTGATTCTGTAATTATAATTGTCTTCTCTAGCCTTGGGTGGCCTTCAGACCTGAATGACAGTCAAACACACATGGATGTATAAACCAGGACCTTGTCAGGTCACATACATACATGGTTAACCCCTTATTCAGGATCATATCCAACAAGCAGTTTTTCTGTGGCAAGAATGAAAAATCACCTATGTTGAAACATGTTTTTTCTCTAATTCTTAGGTTTGGATCCCACATTGTAGAAATTTATTTTATCAGTGTGTAAAGCCACACAAAATGTGTCAGGTCATAAAATTTATGCCCCCAGTACATGTCTTTCCTCTCTGTTTGGCATTGCTACTCTCCACTTAATATCATGCAAATGTGGTTGGCATCATTGTTCAGGTATGGCCACTAGCAGTGAATGTGATAACACAACTTGGTGTGAAAGCACTATTATCTGTTGCTGTTTGCCCTGGACCATACATGTCTGGAGATAAAAAGGAAAGTGCCCAATTTAGGGCTCAAAGGTGGGGTGTCAAGAAGTCCAGAATCTTTTTTAGACTCGTTGTGAAGTGCCACAGCCAAAGGCTCTTGCAGAGGGTCTATACTGGTTCCCAGTACAAATCTGAGGCATGGAATAGTCTGGTCAAGGCTGTCTCTAGTGCAACTGGCATTCCACGCACTGGGCAACAGTGCAGGCACCATTTTAATAACCTCATATGGCGCAAACAGGATAAACTCAGTGGCTGTCTGAGTTTAAGACTGCTGGCATCATGTAGTTGGGTAAGTATACAGTTAAAGGGAATTTAATCTAGATGTACAGCTGCATACAGGCAAGGTTGGAATGCATAATGCTCTTCTCTTGTTTTCTTCTTTTTATTCCACAGTGAACCAGGATATAATGATGAATAGGGAGGCCCATGCTAAGCATTTGGAAAGACTGAGAGAAGCAAGGGGTGCATATGCAGCACAACATAACCCTTGCCATTTTGTCCTCTGTGTTTGTGTGGAGTTTGGCGTCATGCACCAATGCTGAGTGACAGTGAGTGGCACTTCAGTGGCATGGTTACCTCTGAGAAATGTTTCTTAAACACTCTGCACTATGGCAACACAGTTATACTAGCTTTAAAAATTATTTCATTGCATTATAAATACATTTTTAAAACTAATAGCAACACCTGGATTCAAACCCTTTATTCTCTGGGCTCAGAAAGAAATATCTGAATGCACTTATACCTATTGCCACGGAGTCAGCTAAGCAGCAGGTGTGTTTCTTACACTCATTACTATCCACAGTGCTGACTGCCATGCTTTTCCCCTGAACGTGCTTGTGCAGAGGCAAGCAAACCAATAGAACTCACATCATTTTATCAGTGTAGCAGAGTTTCACATTTTCTCATCACTTAACTATGCACAAACGGAGAAAGCAGTATGAATATGTATATTGCATACACACACACTTTGCCATCAATTGCCCAAACTGCTGCTCAAAGGTGTGCTACAGAAAGTGCACAGTAGCATGTGTTACTTATGTTTACTGCCCATTTAGTCTTCATCATATGAGAGTACATGTTAAAACGCAATCAAAGGGAAGGCACTTTTTACATAAAGAACACATATTTACATTGTAGCCATGTCTTACCTGCACCCATGCACTTGAAACTTAGTCTCTTAGTACTTGTTCCCAAATATATCAACTACACTAAAGAAATAAATAAAAAATGATTTCTTATATACCATGTACATCTTTATACTGACAATACACATTCAGATATTCCAATACTTGTAGTAATGTGGACATCTGTTTTCATATAGTCTATCTTTTAAAGTATATCTGCAAACTGGAAACACAACAACAAATGCTACACTTTGCGCACTCATCAATCTGGTAACATGCGGATCTTTAATATCTTGACAGTCGCACATGGCTAGCTTTCCATTTTACAAAGGCCTCCCAAAATAATCTCTCAAACATCCAATGATGATATTATCCAGTATAAATTCTCCCGCAGCATTCTAAAAGTCAGACTTGTGCTTTAGTGCTTGTGTTAAGTACTGAGTTCTCTAGCTGGTGTCCTTAGGGTGATAGGGGTTCTAATCTTACTTGAGATAACTAGTGTGTGTGTGTGTGTGTGTGTGTGTGTGTGTGTGTGTGTGTGTGTGTGTGTGAAAATCTGTCTAGCCAGCATAGCATAGCTGTGTATCCTTCAGTCATCAGTACAATCCCATAGAGTAGCAGTATTTTGAACTTATACATGCCTTCACTTCCATTCAGTTCAGGCCTGACATCTTCTCTCAAACATCCAATGATGATATCATCCACTATATATTGTCCTGCAGCATCATATAAATGAAACTTGTGCTGTGGAACTTGTGTTTAAGTACTGAGTTCTCTAGCTGGTGTACTTGGTAGGTAGGAGTTCTAATTTCACTGCAGTCAACTGGTGTGTGTCTGTCTAGTTAGAAGAGCATAACTGTGTTTACTTTGGTCATCAGCACAGCATCACAATATCTGCTGTCAAACATCCAGTGATGTCATCCACTGTAAATTGTCGTGCAGCATTATAAAAGTCAGACTTGTGCCATGGTGTTTGTGTTAAATATTGAGTTCTCTAGTCAGTGTACCTAGTTAGGTGGTGGTTCTGTTCTCACTGCAGTTGACCGGTGTGTGTCTGTTTGTTAAGTTGGTTGACATTCAAGTAACCATTTTACATGTGCATGTCGGACACTGTAATTACCATCCTCTTCTCACCAGACACTTTTATCATTACTTATAAAGTGTTGCTCAACACTGTCCAAATCAGACTTGTGCTGTGGTATTTGTATTAAATACTGAATTCTGTAGTTCATGTATTGTAGGTAAGGGTTCTGTTCTCACTACAGTCAGCTGGTGTGTGTGATTGTTCAGTTGTTTGACATTCAAAAGATCATTTTACACCTGAATGTGGGACATTGCTATTACCATCTTCTTCTCACCGGATTCTGCTGATGTCATCAGCTATAAAGTATTCTCTGACAGCATATTGTTGTGTCTTTTCCCGGTTAGGGGTCGCCACAGCAGAACTCCAGTCTGCTAATGATTGGCAGTAGATTTTTACATACTGAGTTGCCGGCTCTGACTTACAACCTTCAACAAAGGTACACCCATTCACGCATGTCTCCACACAGAAGACGCTCTAGCTGAGAATCGAACCGGACAACATCTTACTGTGAGGCGACAACGCTACCGCAGCACCACTACCACAGTAAAGTATTCTCTGACAGCATAAAAGCCAGAATTGTGCTGTGGTGCTTCTGTTAAGTACCATGCTCTGTAAATAGTTAGGTAGGAGTTCTATTCTCACTACAGTCCTGTGTGTGCATTCAACAATCACTATGCTGACAATGGGTCTATATTAGAACATCGAAGTTTCAAAACTTTGAATGTTCTAACATTGAACCCTATTCAGCAAAAGCTGAAAATATCAAAGCAAGAGAAAACCAAATTATTTCCTAGGGAATGAATTTGGTTGTCCGTTTCAGTTGCTTCGGTATTTTCAGTACTGTGGTGGTAAGTTACGGGTCGGGTTCAGGTAAGTGTGCAATTGAGTGCGGGATAGGGTAGTTAGGGTTATTGTGGGTTAGGTATGTGTGCGATTGTGTGGACATGAGGGTTAGGGTGGGTTAGGTGAGTTAGGGTTAGGGCATGGGTTAGGTATGTGCGCGATTGTGTGGATGTGAGGGTTAGGGCATGTTAGGTGAGTTAGGGATAGGGTGTGCGTCAGGTAAGTGTGCGATTGTGTGGACATGAGAGTTAGGGCAGGGTAGGTGAGTTAGGGTTAGGGCGTGGGTGAGGTGAGTATAAGATAGTGATGGACCTTAGGGTTAGGGTTTGGGTTAAGGTAAGTGGATAGTTAGTGGTGTGTGTATAGTTTAGTGTAGGGTTAGGTGCAAGAATTTAGATGTATGTGTGTGGATTGCTGTTTGTTTGGTGTGCTTGTGTTGTGTGCATGTGTTTTGGAACAGCAAATTTTTTCCCTAGGAAAAAATTTGCTGTTCTGTATGTTTTATGTTTTCAGCTTTCGCTGAATAGGGTTCGATATTAGAACATTCGAAGTTTTGAAACTTCGATGTTCTAATATAGACCCGCTGACAATTTTAGAATTATGTATGAGTCCACAGCTATGTCCAACCCTCCTCTGAACATCTTGATATAGCATACAGTGATTATGTCATCCTTTGTAACATGCACTGTGACAGTATTCAATACAAACCTGTGCTGTTGAAGTAACATTACCTGCTGTGTTTGCAAGCTGCTTTAACTACACATATAAGTGAGCTAATGTGACAGCAAGCAACTTGCATGTCTATACATACAACTATCACTTTTGAGACAATTTTACACAGGGATGTAACTCCAAACCTATGCCCTAGACTCCTCTAAAATTTTTCCTCAGCATACAACTATGCTATCATACTCCATAAAGTGCAACAGGACAGTGTTCCAGTCATACATATGTGGTGTTACTACTGTAACATTGAAAGGCATTCATATTTTATGCTTACACAGGTGTAATGTTCAAATCAGGTCTGGTCTACTGCTGTGTGCGTGTAGTTGGTGGTACATTATGGTCATTGTATGATCTTTGGAATAGCTCTTCATTTCACTACCATGTGGGGTACCTTTCACATAGCCCCATGCACCCTTTTTTTTACTCTGGCCACATGACATCCTTCCTGCAGAGGAGTGGAGGATGTCCTCATGTCAAATATGCATACACATATCATGAAGCAGAGTCCTTCCATGAGCCTCTGCAAGCCATTTCCAGACCACTGCATGTGTGATTACTAATTCTGTCATAGTGTGGTGCACATATTATATACAAACAGTGGCAGAATGTAATGTAATCCAACAAATATAAGCATATGCACAATAATCTTACTGTTTTCGACAATACAGATGTAAGGATTTTTATTTACATGGTATAAAAATGGCTAGGATTTCATGTGATGTTGGCCATTAGCCTAATAATGTCCCATGACCATATGAACAATTGACATGTCAATGTTGCTGTGATTGACGTGCTATATTGAGGTGTGGATGTACAGTATGGCTACAAGTGGGTATTACAATCTGTAATTTCAGCTAATGTATTGATGGCCCTCGCTGCCATTGCATTATATGTTCCTTCTGTAAAAGCTGTAGTAATATGCCTGCTGAGAACTGTTGACATGGTATGATACACTTGTATGTATATTGTTGACGTATTAGGACATGTATTGTTGTAGTGGAACAAATCAACCTTCGACATAGTTCACATTTCACCATCACAGTGACACTTTCAGTATGGCACAGGTGTGCATATGTATGCATACTGTTATTACTTGCTCTGTAACACACATCAATATAAATTCATATTGATTACATGGTCACATAAGTCTTGTCTCATACACATGTTGTTATGCTGTGATATACACAGCCAATCTATCACATGTTTTAATACATATTGCATATTTGTGGAATTCATTGTATGTGCAGTGTATCGAGGGATTATTGAGGTGGTCAACAGCACCATTGTGTGACTATTAGCATTTTTGTCAGGAAATGTTCTGCATGAGTGACATATAACGGATCTGTAATGTGTCCTGATATGGCATCAGGCTGCTCAAACACAGCTTGCCCATGAAACGCATATAGGCATATGTTGTGCAATTTATGTAAGTACATGACATACGTGCAGTTGTATGACTGTGTGCATAGTACCAGTGAGTGGAATGTAATGAATGACCAAGGTTGTATTTGTAGGTCTTTTTACAAATCATTTATTCCAATAAATTTGAAATGTTAAGTGGAATATGCAGCTAAGCACAGATCTTCAGATCTGTAAGATAAAATCATTATGGCCTAAACCAACCTATTTTCTTCAAAATTAGCTGGACTGAGATTAAACTCTCCCCTTCCAGAATTCTCTGTTAAAACATAAACATTTAATCAGTTATAATAATACTGTCTGACATACATGTATATTGCTTTTCTGTCCAGCAGGACACACTGCTGATGCATTTTAACACAAGCAACTTTACAAATACATTTTTAACACAAGCATCTGTACAAATCAAAGTGATAATCAAATGACCTAAAATTCTTTACAAAACTCCAGCTAGCTATGCTGACATATGTTACACATGCACTGCACTACTCTCCCTGGCATAGATGGCACTACCTCATATCATCACATCTCTCCCCCCTTTGAAGACTCAAGCTAGTTTTTCAAGTGATCCTGGAAAAATGTTGCTTGAGAGAAATGGGCCTGTCTGGGAACACATTAACCTATACCTTCTCTTGAAAGCCTGTATGCATTGAGGTTGGTGCTGCACTGTCATGTCATATGCCTGCAACTCTAGGCTCCACCTTAATAACTTGGCATTTTTCTGGCTGGCATGATGTAGCCATGTTAAGGGATTGTGCTTTGTAACCACAGTGAATTTCCTTCCATACCGATAGGACTGAAGTTTCTGCAGTGCCCATACAATGGTTAGACATTCATTTTCTACAGCTTCATAAAAACTATTCCCTGGGGTAGAGTCTACAACTGAGATATACAATTGGGTGCTCATTTTCCTCTGAGGAAACCTGGTTGAGTACACTCCCCACCCCATAGTTTGAAGCATCCACCTGTATAACAAATTATTTGCTGAAATCTGGACTGGCTAACACAGGGGTTCCTCTCAAAGCACCTTTAAGCTTTTGGAATGCCTGCAGGTTATTGTGCTTGACAGGAATGAGCACCATAACCTGCTGTCCCACAGCATACTCTCGGCCTTGAGCATTCCTGACATACCAGACCTTTTTCTGCTGTTGGGAACCTACCAAGTTCTCCTGGGCAAAGCCCATGAGCTACCCAAGCCTTGTCCTGAGTTATAGAACATATGCCACAACAGACACCTTGTGGGATTCACAGTCACCCTCCCACTCATCATGAATCAAATCTAAACCCCCCTCACCCTATGCCCATACAGCAACTCAAAGGGAGAAAACCTGTGGATTCCTGGAGTACATCTGTGTATGCAAACAGCAGATGGGGCAAATATTTGTCCCTGTCTCTCTTAAACTGGTCTGCAAATGCCAGTAGCATTGTCTTTAGTGTAGAGTTTAACCTCTCCACAAGACTATTAGTGTGGGGATGGTGGGAGGTGATCTTTAGGTGCTTCACCCCACAGTGTTTCCTTAGACAAGACAGCAGGTCTGATATGAAATTGGCACCTCTGTCAGTCAATATTGCTTTTGGAAAACCTACCCTGCTGAAAATCTCTAACAAAGCATTTGACACCTTCTTTGCATCAATGGAGGACAGTGCCACTGCCTCAGGGTATCTAGTAGCATAATCTACTACCACCCAATATACGTCTTCCCTGTGGAACTTGGGGTACTCAGAGGCCCCACAATATCCATAGCTACCTTCTGAAACACCTCTTCAATCACAGGTAAAGTTATCAAAATAACTTTGACCTTGTCACCTGCATTGCCTACCTTTTGGCACTGCTCACAGGTCCTGCAGTACTCTGTTACATCCCTTGCAATCCCAGGCCAATAAAAGTTCTGCATAATACATCTATTGCTGTGCTTTATGCCTGTATGACCTTCAAAAGGAATGTCATGGGCTATGGCTAAAAGTGCCAGACAGCATGATCTGTGCACTACCATATGCTGTATTACCTCACCCTCTAGCCCTCTCTCATGGGTCCACTCTCTGTACAGTAACCCTTTGTTCCAGTATACAGACTCCTCTGTTCCTTGAGAATCAGTTGTCTTCTTACATACCTCCCTCAAGCCTTGTAAGGGAGGGTCCGAAAGCTGAGCCTGTCTCAACTCTACCTTTGTGACCCTTCCCAGATCCCTTTCTACAAGAAGCCTGGTATCTTCTGACAGCAGTGCCTCACTGTCAGCCTAGGTACTAAAACTCACCCCTGTCCTTACAGTCTCCCTGTCCACAGGAGCATCAGTACCTATCAGGAGCTGTGGCTCACTTTCAGGCTCACTGCTCCAGGGTAGCGTCATCCCTAAAATAGCCACATTGCCAGTCCCAGCTTCAGGTGTGGAGTCTGTCTGGGTCTCTGCCAGGCTACCAAATCTGCATGCCTGTCTCCAAACTTGACTGCGTGTAACTGCATGCACACAAGGTACTGCATTATCAAAATCATGTCCTGTCAAGACATCTGCAGGGTTATCGTCAAATACACCTGCCTGCTTGCTTCCTTTTCCTCCTAGTCAAGGTGAACCCTGGACAAAGGTATTTGGAATGGTGTCCATCCTAAAGCACTGACTAGAGTGGACAGCCCAAGCAAGTACTGCTTCTCTTTAATCTCTGTTGGCTTCACAGTGGTTATGTCAGAGGCTGCATCTCTCTTAGCAGTGGCCTGTCTTCCATCCACTATGATAAGATGCAAACTCTGGTGATAGTTTGGTACCCCTGTTGTCTCCAGAAAAGTTACCACTGGCATGTTGTTATTCATACTTGCTGGATCCCTCACCTTTATTTCCCCACCTTGCTTCAGTGGGCATTTGCATGCTACATGGCCCTCTGGTTACATTTAAAACATCTAACCTTTGCTCCTGGCCATGTACCTGAACTTGTGGCTTCCACTGTTACTGGTGGACTCTGTTGGGTTGATTTAGGCTGTCCACCATGGGTTCCCTTAAATCCATGAGTAGCACTGGGTATCCCCTTCTTTTGCAGTGGTTTCATGCTTACTAAGTCGAGAGCCCCTTTTCTCCCCAGCTCATCTGCATTGTTACACTTCTGGTCTGCCAACCAGATCCTCATGTCCTCAGGCAAAGTGCTAAGGGCTTGTTCCCTCTCCAAATGGTCTGCTACCCTTCCAAAAGTGGTGACCTGACACCCACTCACCCACCTATGAAAATAGGTACTTAACTCAGCAATATAATCACATACACTTTCATCTCCCTTGCATCTATGCTCACAAAACTTTTTTTCTATAAGCTTCAAGTGTTAACTTAAGACATTCCAATAAACATTGTTTTAGTTTATCATAGTTTAAACAATCTGTATTAGAAAATTTAGAATTAGCAGTTACAGCTTTACTATGGAGTAAGGGGGTCAGGAATCATACCCAGAGCCCTTGGTCAACATTATAGTGTTTACATACTCTTTCAAATATATGACTAAAACTATCAACATTATCACCCTTTGTAAAATGTGGAAGAAATTTACTGACTTTTATTTCTTATGGGGTTTGATTATTCCCTTCCGCATTACCTCCATGACCCTGATGAAGAGTCAGCATTCCCCTCTCATGTTGACACTGCTTCTCCTTTTCTTCAGCCTCCAAACCCTGCAGTCTCTCATTTTCTTTGGCCTCCACACACACATCATAATCAAATGCATGGCAGAATAAGACATAGGCTACTGACTTCTGTGTATTAACTAGTAACATCACAAAGAAACTGATTTTACAAGTGTATAAGGTGAGGACTACAAATCTGTAGGTGACACGGAATATACCAACATAACATAGGCTATATTTTTATGTGCATCATGAGATATGTAAATATTGTACTAAAGTGCATATGTCTTTATGTCTCTCAAGTCATGTTCTTTTCTTGTCATGTCTGTAATATAATTCTGTTTTACTATACTCAAAGCCAGATCGTGGTCAAATGGGGCCTAAGGACTCACCCCCCCCCCCTCACACACACACACACACACACACACACACACACAGTCATGCTGGTATCCTATTACTTGAGTTTCTCTCCTCAATTACAATAAAATGCTGTTCAAACTTGTCAGTGTGCATTCTGTTTCTATTTTTTTATTTTACTTCTGCAATGATCACAGAGATTTGGAGTTAATTTAAAACTATTTCAAATTTTACAGCAAAAAAACTGACAGTCATTTTCTAAACAAAACAGTCTCACACTGAAAACAGCCATAGTATGAGCTAGGGTAAACAACTCTTACCTTGGAATTTATTGAAAATGCATATGGCAATCCATTAAATTATAAGACATACCAAAACTCGTAGTCAAATAGGATTATTTAGCATCTATGTTATAGGTGCAGGAATTCAAAAGACAAATGTGCAATATATTTGTTAACATCTAGGAAGAGCTCACTGGATGTAACAGTCCCTTTTCCGGGGCAGCCATGGAGCACTGTCTGTTAAAGTGACTTAATCAGACTTGTATAGTAGGCAAATAAAGGCTGAAGGAATCAAACCCAGCACTATAGAAGCAGCTTGTATCATTACTCATACAGACAGGCTGTTGTATCTCAGCAAAGTGCATTTCACACACATGTGCATACAAAAAAATCAGATTAAAGGAAAGCCCCACCTTAGAACTAAAAAAATCTATTTTTTTTACTTTATCTCTCTTTTTTGAGCTATTATAACACATAACAATCACTCTGACTGCTTCTTAAAGAATTGTAATATGTTTTCTGCAAAATGGCTGCCAATGGGGTTTGATATATCAATGTGATCTTGTTTTTCTTCAAGTTTTTCTCTTTCCCATAATCCATTTCAAGTATGCTTTATACGAGTCATGCTGGACATAAGGAAGTAGGTAGTGGTGTATTCCCATGCCACTGACCTATATGGGATTAATGTAATTCACTGTCATCGTATATACTGTCTGTAACATGACTACTTCTTTTATTTCATGAATGACCTTCAGTTGTGTGTCTCAGGGCTTGTTTTACAGTATACTGAGGAATTACACAGCTGCAACTGACACAGCAGCTAAATTGCAGAACTTTGTTTAAAGTCTCCCGGATTCACAAAAGCTTGCACGGAGTGCAAGATGAGTGTAGGAGCTCATGCAGGCAATATGTCTGTCGTGCGATCCAGGAGCAGCCGGCAGGGGCATGCACAAGAGCTGCTAAAGCTAGTCTTGCACGGGCAGCATCATGGTATGCAAATTACCTCATTTGCTGGTGAAAGCCATGCAAATAAGGTAAATTTGCGATCCAGCAAACACTAACCTGTCCGTGGAAGATTAGTGTTACCTGCAGAAATGTAGTCCGTTGGTAATGGAGTACATTTCTGCAAATAGCTAAACGGAGCTATGACAGCTCCAAATAAAGGATGCATACAGTTGAGGAAGCATGCCAATGGCCAAATATAAGGCCATTGGCATTGCAAAATGTTTAAAAACATAAAAATTTAACTTTTTTCCTCCGATCTCCAATGTTTAAGCAAACGTGCGGCGCTTTAAAAAATAAGAAAATCATTTAAAAAAAGCTCAAAATAGGCATTTTCACTAAAAAGCTTATTCTGACATGCAGGTGAATGGCAGGCTGAAGACAACATGGCTACTGACTAGTGGTTGCTAAGGGGGAAGCTCAGTGTGAGAGATGTAACCATGCATTACTTGGCAATCCTATGCAAATAAGGATAAGGAAGGTGAATCCCAATTTTCCCCAGCATGTGAGGCATGTCCCAAGAGTGTAAGATTTGGAGTAGGTGAGTATAAGACTAGAATATAGGTGACATCATGAGGGGGTGTGTCAGACTGGCTGTAAGCTAATTGGAGCACAGTGGCTTGTGTTTGCCCTGAGCTGCTCAGGATTGCAAAGAGGCTTGTCTGCAGTTGTGCTATTTGAAAACCTCAAACCCAAGGTGCACACTGTTATAAGATAGGAAACTCCTTGCAAACATGCACACAGCGTGTATACACGTGTGCGCGTTTGCACTTGTTTGTGCAGCGCTATCCCCCGGGCAGAAACAGAAAGGCAAAAGGAAGGAAAATAAGTAGTAGGAAGTTAACCAAGGAGGGCTAGCAGAGCTGCCAGGTGAAATATATTAGAATCATCAAATTACACAGGCAGCAGACTAGCCCAGCCCAGCCCAGCACTTTAAACTCTGAAAACACCATTCTCCCCTGTTTTTTCTCAAGAACTCTGCAACACTGCAGTATACAAAGAGGGGAAAGCTTAAAAAGCTTAAGTCAGACAAAATGTTAGGGGCTGCTCTTGCTATCATAAACCAACATGTGCAAGGTGCTGAGGGTGGTGATGTTGCTGCTGAGCAACCCACAGTGAGGAGACGGAGAAGAGTGTACAGACCCAGGGTAACCTACCAGGGGCTACATGAGCTGGAGATAGTGGAGCGCTATAGGGTGGACAGGGACCTCCTACAGCAAATTGTTGAGCTGTGCCGGCCACGCCTCACACACAGAATCAACAGAGGGGAACCCATCCCAGTGGATACCAAGGTATGTGTTGGCCTAAGAATACTAGCTACAGGTACCTGCCAAAGACCAACTGGTGATATGATGGGGATATGACAGACATCAGCATCCAGTGTACTCCACCAGTTCCTGGATGCCATGTCAGCACATGTCAGTAACCACATATATTTCCACAATTCCCATGAGGGATTGGCCAGCAATATGCGTCTTTTACACCAAATAGCAGAATACCCTGAGGTAGTGGGTGCAATAGACTGCACGCACTTATGCATCAAAGCACCACCTGGTGAGTGGGGTAGGGTCTACATCAACCACAAGGGCTTCCCCTCCATCAACTGCCAGTTCGTGTGTGATGCCCAGGGCAAAATAATGAATGGGTGTGCTGGATGCCCTGGAAGCTATCACGATTCCCACATTTGGCATCTGACCCAGCTGTACCAGTTATTTGACAATGGGGACATTCCCTACGGTCACCTAGTAGGGTATGCTGGATACGCACTGGAGCCATGGCTGATTACACCCATCAGAAATGCACACACACCTGAACAAGAACTCCATAATGAGGCACACACACAAACAAGAATCATAACTGAGCGGGTGTTTAGGATGCTCACGTCACGGTTCCGGTGCCTTGACACATCTGGTGGAGCCTTGCAGTACTCACCAACTACATGTACCCAAATTGTTATGGTATGTGGCATGCTACACAATATGATCCTGCGGAAACAGCTGCAGCAGGAACAGCATGGGGCAGGGCCAAACAGCCCCCCACCATTGCCAAGGCCTGCACAGGCACAGCGTGACTTGGAGGAGGAACAACCTGAGCCTGCCCCAGTAGGCCGAAGGAGGTGTGCCCAGTATGCCCTGGCCTTGGCAAAGAGGCAATGCATAGCACATACACTGACTCAGTAGGAACCCTGGAAATGACACCTCTCTCTGACTCACACATACAGTAAAAGGGATACCTAACTTGACACTACCTGTTTTCAAACATGTATAGGGAGTGTACTATATGCATCCGACATAGGCAGACTTGTAGCACCACCCTCAATACTGGCACAGACACAACTTAAGTCACTCACACATACCAGTTGTGGGGGTCACATACCTAACAGTCACAGCCAGCAGGACAGTTGTAGACAAACGCAGACACAAACAAATGCTGTATCATGCCCTCTGAAGAGGCATATGGGTAACCTCCACCCAGGCCAATGCAGACAGATAACAGCAGGCCAGGCAGTGTGATGTGGGTTGGGTATGCTATGAAGTCACAAACTAATATGCGTGTAATTGGAAGCTAAGGTCTGTAGTACAGTGGTATGCCTCAAGCCAGTACGATAGGCAACAGTACAGACTGAAATGGAGTACCTGACATAGCAGTGCAGGCCTAGCAAATGTGTATAAGTGTCAGGTGTACCCCTCATCCTATGAACATCCACAGTAACAATCAGGTGTGCCCCTCGGGTAGAAATGTACAAATAACTGCTGCCCCCCCGTATGTAGAAATGTTGATAAGTCTATGCAAATTGACTCATAGAAGCCCTGTAGGCACAGCGTGCTTCCTGTCGATGTACAACACAAAGGTGAGCTCTGAAGTAAAAACTAACTTGATTTTTCACACACGTATAGTATATATGCCCATAGTGGGCATGCTCACACACTTCAACAAATATAGCAAATTTCAATCAACAACAAACTGAAAGGTCATACTGGGCATGCTCACACAAACAAACAAAGCAAATGTCAGTCAACAACATACTGAAAGGTCATACTGGGCATGCTCACACACAAACAAATGAAGCAAATGTCAGTCAACAACATACTGAAAGGTCATATTGGGCATGCTTACACACAAACAAATGAAGCAAATTTCAGTCAACATATTGAACGGTCATACTGAGCATGCTCACACACTTTCATGTCTGAGTACAGCAGTGGGCCACACATATCTGGCAGTTGCAGTTCTTACTCCAGACACATGCCACTATTCACCAATCCTGCCTTGCATGCACAGTGATATGAAAACAGTCCCATATAATATATTGGACCCCTGTCATAACCAAACTATGTAATACAAGTACTTAAGTTGTTCAAAGATAGTTAAAATCCAAAGAAGATCAATAACTCTCCTATCAGTATCATCAAGAAACAATGAGCACTCCTAACATTTTCCAAGCCAAGCTCTGCAAAAATATTGCCAAAGATTCCATAGAGAACCATGAAGCTTTCTTTAGCTGTCATAAATATCAATGTAAACTCATATATGTTCTGAGTTAATGCAAAGTGTAAATGAATACATGTACATGACTTGACATTGCCAACATCTTGTCAGACAGGTTCATACATATTTACCCCCCTCTCACTGACAAAAGGGCCCATTATCATACCTGGAGATTGTGAAAACCCAGAAATCACATATACAATGGTTAAATAGCTCTATCTAAACCTAAAAACACGGCATCTATGGGATGACATGGTGTCCCTGGCTGTGTCATATGTGAACTCCAAAACAAACAGACCCTGCACCTGAACAGTCTGTTGAGACTCACCCTCTGTACAGGATATGAAACTGTTGAATGGGTTGCAGAAACATTTGGCACACTCTACAAGTGTTGGTGCACAACAGACCATGGTAACTATTGTCTTATAAGCCTAATAAGCCTGATCTGCAAGGCCATGGAGTCCATCATTATAGAACTCATAAACAGAGCTATTGGGAGCCTACAAACACCGAACCCTACCCATTTTGGTTTGGTCAGGGGCAGATCATGGTCCCTAAACCTGCTAGACAGTTTTCAAGGCAGTTACCCAGGACATACATCAATGAAATGAGCTCCACAAGGCCTACATAGACCTTGAAAAGCCCTTTTCCAACATTCCACACACATGTCGTATCCACAAAATCAACAACCTGTGCATAAACATATATGTCATCTGACAGATTGCCAACTGGGGCACAGATAGGTCCCACAAGGTAAGAATTGTGGTCTCCCTGTTGGACTGTAAGCTGGTAACAACTGCTGTCTCACATGGATCAGTCCTGGGACCCCTCCTGTCTGGTGTATACTTTTCAGAAGTACAGTCAAACACATGAGGGCTATGGTTAGCAAAGTTTGTAATGACTGCAAAAAGGTTGTCATAATTGATGTTTGGGACAACAGAGACATCCTTAAAAAGGGTCTCAGTCAGACAGATGTGGTGTCAAAATTATGGCCTCGAGCTACATTCATACAAATACCACATAGGTGCCAACACCCTAAATATGGAGGTAATAATAAGGGATCTATGGACACTTGGATAGTCATCTCTACTTTCAGAAACACATTCCCAAAGTGGTTAGAAAATCATGCTATGTGTCCCCACAAATTGACAAAGTCTTTGCATATAGGTCAAAGGAGGTTCCCTCTTCTCATCAGTCATCAGACCCATCAGAGAGTACCATGACACACTTGCGATGAATCTGACTAGGCACCTTTAGCAGCTGGAAAGACCACTGAAGTACCTCAACAAGAGGATTACTGGCCTCAAACAGTTGCACCATGCAACAAGACTGAAGTAACTCAGTCTGTACTTTGTTGCATACCGTTTACTCAGGCGATCTCTGCCCAACATACAGGTCCATGTCCAATGCAGAACTGATGTACATGCTCTATCTGAAGTAAACCCAAGCTCACTGTGCCACATGCTCTAGGGATATAATCATCACAACAATAAATAGAACATGTTGGATGGATACATTACTAACTCACAGACTTCCCTTGCTTTGGAATAGGCTCCCAACCTACATTAAGCTGAGTCCCTCACTAACACTCTTCCAGTGGAGCCTTGATGAGTGTATGTGAAACTGAACTGTCACACCATGGATCACTTTATCAGCTCTACTACACAGAGGCATAGGGAACTAACCCCAGGTGTGGTGATAGCTGCACACTCTGGCCTTACTAAAATATGCCTTCGGGCAGATAGCCTGTTACCTACCTATGTACCTATATATGTAGGGAGATTGCAGTATAATAAGCCAAAGATGGATGGGCAGAGATGTGTGTAAGAGGGTGACCATGACAAGGAGCCATCCAGGACTGTCCCACCCAGCACACATCCCAATGGCACAAAAGACATGAGGTGCACATGTCACCCATTGTACATAATAGCCACCAGTATCTGTAAGCATTACAGTGTATGTGGTGCATGTGCCTGCTGTACAACATGACTGTACAATGAAGTACACATCTACTATCTGTAGACATGTACCTGTCACATAGGTTCATAGGTATGTAGTAGACTATTTTCATGAAGGCATATGTTAGCCTAGGCAAGTTGTGCAGCTTTCACCACCCCATTGGTTAGTCTCCTAAGCTGTAGTTCTAATAGTTAGTACCCTAAGCCCCTTTCTAGTGGGGCTGCTGATGTGATCCCTGGTGTGAATTGTCTGTTTCCCATCCACTCATCAAAGTTCCTATAGAAGAGTGTCAGCAAGGGGCTCTGTCTGATGTACATTGGGACTCTGTTCCCCAGTAAGGCAAGTCTCTGGGATGGTACTCTATCCCACCAGCATGTTGTATTCATTGTTGTGATGAGGTGCATATCCCTGGAGTGTGTAGTGCGACTCAATTTTGTTTTCCTTAGATGGGGCATGTTCAACAGTTATGTGTTGGACATAGCAATGTATATTAGGCAGAGTTTGCCTCTGAGTAGGCAGTACGCAACAGACAACAGATTTTTTTCCAGTTGTGTTGCATAACATAACTGTTTGAGACCAGTAATCCTCTTGGTGAGGTACCTCTGTGGTCTCTCCAGCTGCTGGATATGCCTAGTCGAGTATATCCAAAATGGTGCATTGTACTAAATGATGGGTCTGATGACTTAAGAGGTAGAGGGCCACCACTACCTCTTTTGATCTTTATGCAAACCCTTTGTTGATTAGGTGGGCCACATAGGATTTCCTAACCACTTTGGCAACATGGTTGTCAAAGGAAAGATGACTATCTACTTGTGTCCCCAGATCCCTTATTACTTTGTCAGTTTTTAGGGGGTAACACATATGTGGTAGTTTGTGGGTGTTTTGTTTTCCCCAAAGGGGATTGCTATGCATTCTTTCACATTGAGCTTGAGGTCATGATTATGACACCACACATCTGTCTCATAGAGTCCCTTCTGGACAATATTTGTGTCATCCGGAGAATCTATTATGGCACACACTTTGCAGTTCCCAACAAACTTGGTCAGCCACAACCCTCCTGTGTTGGCATGTACTTCTGAGAAGTATATACCAAACAGGAGGGGCCCCAGGACTGAACCCTGGGGGACACCAGTTATTACCAGTTTAGAGTCTGACATGTAGCCAGCAACTCTTAATTTGTGGGATCTATCTGTGAACCAGCTTGCAATCCATCTTGTCATGTATGGATTTATGCCCAGGTTGGTGAGTTCATCTATGATACCTGACTGGGGAATGGTGTCAAAGGCCTTAGCGAGGTATAGGTAGGCTGTATGGAGCTCCTTTCAATCATCTGTAGCCTGGGTAACTGTCTCAAAGAAATCCACCCAGTTCAGGAGGCATGATCTGCCTTTGACGAAGCCAAACTGGGTATGCTCATCTATGTGAAGGTTCCCAATGTCTTTATTGCTGAGTTCCATTATGATTGGCTCTGTTGCCTTGCAGATCTGACTCATCAGGCTCATAGAGTGGGAATGCCAAGGGTCTGTTGTGGCCCCACCCCTGTGGAGTGGGAAGAATGTTGCTATGCAACATTCTATAGGTACATATCCTGTAGAGAGGATGTAGAGAGAGGTGTAGGTATCCTTGATGAATATGGATACATCCCCACCCTATGTGCTATGATCCAGGTTCTGATGCTGGAAGGTATGGAATGAGTAGTATCCTGGTAGTGCAGGTGTGCTGTCTGGAGCCTTGAACTAGGTTTCTTTTTCTGCACAGATATCAATATTCTCCATACTGAGAAGTGCCTCGAGTGTGTGCATTTGGAGGCTGAGACTTCTGGCAATGAGTAGCATTTAGCTCACTTTGTGGTTATTTGTTTTGGTTACTGGGGTTGGTTTGTCCTTTGAGCCTTGCCTAAAAAAAGTAATATGGGGACAGCAAGAGCCTTGGCCACTATTCAGAAGCATAGGGGTGACAGGTGCAAACCATCTCTAGCGAAGCAACGAGGCTTGTCTATCATGTTATCCCAGGCAGAGAGAGACTGGACCCCCTTTGAATGACACCAGAAGCTCAGCCAATTGTTGAAGTTTATCATCTTTCTGTTATATTGCAGTATCATGTAGGTGAAGGTAAGATGCTACTCAAGGTCAGGGTCATACCAGCCTGGGCTACATGGTCATAGAGCTAATATATATCTCTTGTCATGTTGTCCTGGGAGGTATGTCTCAGATCATTCACACTGACATGTACAAAGACCTCGTCATATATGTACCTGTTCTGGAGTGATGTAAGTGCTTGTGTTGTGTGGCAGATCATAGCACCTGACAGACAACTGACAGTAACCTTCCCCTTGTCCAGCCTAGTGAGTGGAATATCTGTGTGCCTGACTATGGAGTCACCTATTACTAGTGTGTTGGGTATGTTGTTTTGCCTTAGGGTCTGTTGTGAGGCACACTGCTTTGGTGTATTATGTGTTTTCTGGCGTGTGCTTGGAGGTGCATGTTGCTTGCTTGTCTGCTTAGGAGGACACTTTCTCTTTTTCAGATTAATATTTGTATTCCCTGAGCATGGTAATGTGTATTTATGTGTGTGTTTTGCTGGTGCTTACATTGTAGGTCTATGGGAGACTGTTGGTGTTGTGCTTGTATGACGCTACTCCTCTTGACTGTATTGTCCAGTATTGGGTTGACAGAGCTTAGCCACCAGTTTGACCCTGTGTGTGCCAGCATGTGGTGCATCAACCCATATATGATATGGTTATGGCCTATGCATACAATACACTCACAATACACCTAGTATGATAAGCCTGCTGAGGTTAGCAAATGTGAAAACCCCCTTTGGGCAAACTGTCAGCAAGTAATGTCTGTATTGCATCCTGTAACTCCATATTGCTTGCTGAAGTGTAAAATAGTACTTAGTTTGGATTAAGAACCCCGCACTTGCCAACTGTGTATGTGTGTGTTTGTCTCTCCCTGGGGAGGGAGCAACTTTTTGGAGACTACTCACACCCCTTAAAAGTGATATACTCATCTTTGTCAAGTCTGATGATGTTACCATCCTACAAATACACCTTTGGGAAAGTGAAATCCCAGTAATGTGTATAGCGCGTTGTGTAAATGCATACTGTTGTAATATCATAATGTAGTTAGGAAGGAGCTTGAATCTTGCACTAGCCAACTGTGTGTGTCTGTCTGTTTCTCCCTGGGGAGGGAGCAGCCTTTTTGGAGACTACTCACACCCCTTAAAAGTGATATACTCATGTTTGTCAAGTCTGATTCTGATGATGTCACCATCCTACAAATATACCTGTGGGAAATTGAAAACACAGTAATGTGTCTAGTGCATCGTATAAATGCATACTGTTGTAGTGTCATAATATAGTTAGGTAGGAGTTTGAATCCTGCACTTGTCAACTGCGTGGCTGTCTGTCTCTCCTTGAGGATGGAGCAAACTTTTTGGAGACTACTCACATCCTTTAAAAGTGATATACTCATCTTTGTCAAGTCTGATGATGTCACCATCCTACAAATACACCTGTGGGAAGGTGAAATCCCAGTCAAATGTATAGCACGTCATGTGAATGTGTACTGCTGCATTATCATAATGTAGTTAGGTAGGCGTTTGAATCCCACACTTGTTCCATGAAAGCATCTGTTAGCCTTGCCAGAGTGTGCTGGCACTTTCCAGACCTTAGGTTACCTCTGTATGCTTGTGACAAGCTTAGCCACTGCAGTGATCCCTGGGCTATGTCTTCTGTTTCACATCCACTCATCATGGTTTCTATTGAAGAGTGTGAGTGAGGGTTTATGCTTGAAGTATATTTGAATCCTGTTCCAAAGCAAGCAAAGAGGGTTTATGCTTGAAGTATATTTGAATCCTGTTCCAAAGCAAGCAAAGTCTGACAAAGATGACTAATCATTATAGGTGTGCAACAACCTCTGCTGATCTGCATGCAAACCCTTTATTGCTTATGTGCTCCACAGAGGGATTTCCAAAACACTTTGGTAATATGATTATCAAAGGAGAGATGACTAAACACATGGCTCTATCTATACATTAGTACCTGTTCCACATTTTGGGGGCTACTACCTATGTGGTACTCTGGGGATACTTTGTTTTCTAAAAGTGGATAACTATGCTTTTTTTGGCTTATAGCTTTACAGCATGATTTTGACACCAGATATCTGTCTCTATGATACCCTTTTGGAGGATGTGTGTGTCATCTGGAGAATAAAGTATAGCCCACAGTATGCATTTTCATCAAACATGGGCAGACATATCCCTACTGTGTTTGTCTGTGCCTAAGAAAACTATATGCCAAACAGGAGTGGTTTCAGGACTGAGTGCAGGTGAATACCACTTGTTACTGGCATAGAATTGTACATGGAGGCTGCAAATGTTACTGTGTGTCCTACATCTGTGCGTCAGTTGTCAAGCCATCGTCTAACAGTCGTTTATGGTCAGTCTGTTGAGGTTATGTATAATACCAGAATATGGGATGGGTATAAATTGCTGGGTGAGCTATAGCTTGGCTGTGTGGACCTCCCCTCCCTCACCTACAGCCTTGTTAACTGGCTTGAAGTCTACTAGGTGTAGGAGCCATGATCTGGCCTTTAGAGAACCTAAGTGGGTACGGTGCAGTGTTTGCAGGTTCATAATGTCTCTGTTAATGAGTTCCATAATGCTGTGCTCCATAGCCTTCCAAATGACATTTGTCTGGCTTATAGGCTGAGAGTTTCCAGGATCTGTTGTAGCACTACCCTTAATCAATTTATGTTAACATTTGCACTGGGTGTGACAAAGGGGGACAGGATTAGGAATAAGTATATTTGAGGGTCAGCCCAGGTTTGAAGGTTAGTAGACCAAGCCAGATAGACAGGACTACATTGGTTTGTACATGTGCTGAGGAGGGATGCAGAGTATATTATGAAATAGATGCTAAGGATGAAGCCACCAGGTAACAGGAAAAGAGGAATGCCTAAGATGAGGTTTATGGATGTGGTGAGAGAGGACATGCAGGTGGATGGTGTGACAGCGCAAGATGCAGAGGGCAGGAAGAAATGGAAACAGATGATCTACTGTGGCAACCCCTAATGGGAGCATCCGAAAGGAGAAGAAGAAGAAGTTGAAGCTCAACACTTGTGGACTGTGAACAACATTACTGTGCGTCATTTCACATGTATGTAACCTGTATAGAGGCTGCATCTGAACAGAGTGTTTGGGTGAGTGGTTACTTCATATGTCAGCTTGTGTATGACACAGCCAGGGACACTGTCCAGTACCATTGCCACTGTGGTTTGGACTTTGGTAAAGAGATGTTTTAACTAGAGTGTTTGTGAATCATCAGGTTTTACATTCTTCAGGTCTGGAAATGTGGCCCTTTTGTAACGACAGGGTGGTGAAATCCGAATTCAAACTGTCTGACAAGATATTGGTAATGTCATTCAGATAAGTGTACTTTGTGACCATTTACATTAACACTGACCCGATCTGACATTTCCCCTCTCGTTTATAAACAACACTAAAGAAAGCTTTAGTGTTGTCTTTGGAATCCTTGACAATTTGTATTTTGAAGCTTGCCTTGTATGATTAATGAGGGCTTGTATTTTCCCAATGATACTGACCAGAGAGGTTATCCCTTCTTGGTATGTAACTCTTTTTGGGTACAACTTCACACCTTTTATTATATATTTAGTTTATGGCAGGGGTCCATGAAACTAATGCACCTTTACTGTATAAGTGAGTATTTCTTGTGTTTGTGATAGCACGGTCCATACAACCCTGTAGGTGGACAGTGTGCATTACTAAAGGATTATGCAGCTGGGATAGTGTTAACCTTAGTAATGCAAACCAATGACAGATAGCAACAACAGCATCACCCACAGCACAGTGTCAACCCATGTCATACACACACATGCGTACTCAAGTTCCAAAATTGTGTAGTACAATGCATACTGGCCACCAATAGAAACTATGGAGTGGTAACACTGGCCAATACAGGGCATGTCACCCTGCCCATGTGTCCAATATGCATGTACATGCAGACAGTGCACCTCCACCATGTTCACAAATGGACATCTGCAAACCTGTGTTTCACTCCCCACACTTACTTTCCACTGTATAACGCATACTG
Source organism: Protopterus annectens (assembly GCF_019279795.1). Lineage (NCBI taxonomy): Eukaryota > Metazoa > Chordata > Ceratodontiformes > Protopteridae > Protopterus > Protopterus annectens. Next base: position 1,042,887,428 of record NC_056730.1, on the reverse strand, counting down.
ACACAACTACACACATCAGCTCAGTTATATATTTTATACATACATACATATACACATCCATTGGTCTACATATACATATATATATATAGGCACATATACAATTCATCTTTCATAGTGAGAATATCAATTATACAAAGGATGTAAGGTGTACAGTAATGTAATAACATTGCAGTCTTGGGATAAAGGCATTGAAGGTGTTCACAGCCCAGGTAGCTTTAGCAGGCCTTACTGGCTTCAACATTGCAAACTGAATGACCACCCACAGTGTTTAACCACTACATGTCATATACCAGCACTGTATGCTGTCTTGTTTGTCACACACTAAAACCTACATACAAATATGTGCTTATTAACCTTCACCAACATACATATCCCCACTTTGCAAACAGTTGCAATATGTCCCCTGCTCTATGCACATATACAGATGTGAATATATGACACATATATATTTCTCTGTATGTGTGTGGCATACACACACATGGTCCACACTGTTGTAAGTCCCTGGACCTCACAGCTGAACTGTTGGGCCTTGCTGCAACACAAACAGATGTCACATATGAACACAGACTAACATTAGGGGGGTATATATGGCAACAGATGCTAGATAAGCATACTAGACTGCTACAGCACTTGCCAAAGCTAAGCTAAACTTTAATATGACTATCATGCATGTGTTGTTCTGTCACACCCATGTTTATATAATGTCAGCACTAATCCCCCCAACAGCCATTGGCCACATTACTGTACAGAACACAGATAACATGGATCAGCTCTTTGACATTTAATGCTGAGCTACACATTTCACAGGTATGTTCCACTGCCCACAGGTACACACAATATCATCCATAGCAGTAGTTAAGCAGAACATCTGTGCAGAAAGAAGTACTGCTGCCACATATGAATGTTTCACATTATGTAGACTATTCTTCAATAACATCTACTACATGCCAGTAAATATATATGTGTCACATACCTTTCCTTTGTATAATTTGGTAATATTTCTTTTTCCTTTTCTCTCTCTCTCTGTCTCTCTCTCTCTGTCCATCTCTGCAATAGAATGATTGAGTTTGTTGGCATAGATTGCAGCCTGCTTTTGTAGGAATTGCACATGAGCATGTGATGGCCTCTGCACCAATTAGTGCCCACCATTTGCTAATTGCATGCAACCTGCTGTGTAGTAATTGAAGTAATCACTGTCATAGCAACCAAGTACTATAAACTGCTGACTCATGTAGACATGGCCCTTTCAGCTTTCCAAGATGGAGATCATCCTTGTTTGGTGGACATTATTGTTTAAGACAGAAGGTTGGAATAGTTCTTATATCAGAAGCCAGGGGTGTAGCCAGAGATTTACATTTTGTACTCAGACCTAATGTTGCTGCTTCCAGTACCCACTTGTCAGTGCAAAAATGTACTCACCCCTCAAAATGCTACCCCAAGATACATGGAAAGATGCACTTTCTTTTCAACTGTTACAATTAACTGCCATACAAAGCTAGTTATAGAGATGTATTCCTTTGGCACAAGAATTGTTTGTGAGCTGCTATACTGTGAATATTCATTTACACAGTTCTAAACAGTTTGTGCTTTTTTAGTGTTGACATTAGCACAAGCTGCTCAGAAAAACTGGACACATGTCAGTACTGTGAGTATGCTTACCTACATCCTTGGTAGACCCTGCACACACAGGTATATTTTACATTTGGGTAGGGTTGTAGAAGTACAGAGAGCTTAAGTAGTATTGTGTGCATTTTATCTTGCTGGACTTACAGGGTTGCTGTGTACATGTTACTTTATCAAGGAATGTAGTCTGTCTGCGTAACTCCCAACTGTGGACCTATCCACATGATAGCCAGAGAATAGCCGATTATTTTTTGTCTATGCACCATACATGTCTTTTCTCCAATAGAGCAATGACATTCTTACAGTTGGTTGCTACCAGTACATGGTTACATCCATTTGTATTTCAGTGTTTTATTCCTACATAAGGGTATGTTTCCAAAACTCCTTCCAAAGCTATTTGCACAGTGTGTAACAGCAGAAAGGCTAATACGCCTCTGTGTTTCTGCCTCTGCCAGACCTCTCAACCAATCAGGTACATATTTGAACAGAATCAGGGAAAATTCAAGACAAAATCCGGGACAATCAGGGACACTTTTAAAATATTAGTGCTATTAAGTTGAAACATTGAGAGAATCAGAGCATATGAATTAATACACCTTTTCTGAAGTAAAAGAAGTGTCTAACTCTTAATTGTTGTAATTTATTCATTAAGTGTAATTCACCACCTTTCTGCCAAAAGTCACTAGTTTTAGAAGGGATTCAGAGGGACAGAGCTAAAGTTTGAGTCAAAATCAGGGTCATATCTGAAAATTAGGGACAGGTGAAAGGTATGGCCTCTGCCCTAAACAGATATGCTAGTGTTTGGTCTGCTGTTATACTGTGTGGGGTTGTAAGGTGATGGTGTAACATTATTTCCTGTTAGAATGGCTGCTTCTCTTATCGCAGCCATGTAATGTAATCCCACAACAACTGTTGGTCAACATCCACAGAACAAGTTGTGTGGTATGGTATTCTGAATTTTCCTTTACATTCACTCATTCTGATGTATGATATAATTATTTAAGCACCAACTTAATGTATATCTACCATGGCTTAGTGGTACTTCTTGTTGTGTAGGGTGTACAAGGTCTGGGGTTCGAGACTTACAGAAACATTTTATTTTGTTACTGAGCAGAACAAGGGCCCTCACATACAGAGTAACTAAGGCACTTTTAAGCAGTTGTGAGTGGGTTTGTGCAGGTTTGCGCAATGCCTCGCATTGTTAAGCCAAGCGCAAACTCACTCAAACCTGCTCACTACTGCTTAATGGTGCTTACTCCTGCTCACCCCCATGCTAATTTCTTTGAAAGAAAAGAAAAATGGGGAGATAGGAAAGTGGTGAAAAAGGGGCACAAAGAGGGAAAGACAGTATGGAAAATAGCTCGGGATGTGCAGGATGGGTGTAGGGAAGGTCCATAGCTGCCCATTTCTTCAACAGCAACAGCTGTGCACATGCAATAAATGTTGAGGCAGATATGCAGGGGCGGCTCTTGGCATCGGGCTGCCGGACTGCAGCCCCCTCAGCTAGACAGCTGAGTTGTTTATTTAGTTTTTTTATGTTAAAAAATAAAATAAAAATCTGATTTTGTACTGTGAAACTTAAATTTCGAGTCCGCGACTCGAAATTACGCGCATGCGCATTGCGCGCTTCAAATGCAACAGCGTTTTTTTTTTTTTTTTTCTAAATTCTTGCTGGGTTGCTGCAATGTTTACATTGCAGCCCGGAGAAGCCAAGAAGGCATCATTATGATGCCCAAAACTTCCCAGAAATCTATGCGGTTGACTCACAAACCGCATAGATATGGAAGGGGCTCGGACTGTGACGTCCGCAGGCACGTCATGACATGCTTGCTGGGCAAATGCTGCTGATTGGTTCTCGCTCTCTTCCCGGGCTTTATGTGCTGGGAAAAGAGCGAGAATCATTCAGTCGGTTTTCGGCATTGGAATTGGACCATTGATCTTTTTTTTCCCTTATAAAACTTAAAACATTCTTTTTTGGCTCAAGACAGTTTAGTTTAGTTACAAGAAAATTATTTTATTTTATTAGACCACTAGTCAGTCTGTGGTGGACCGTGGAACCGTGGATTTATTGCTGCTAGTGCCAGTGGAATCAGGAATCAACTACAACAACAGGTGAGTTAATTTTATATTTTTACATATTATTGCATTAAAAACGATATTTAGGAGATCTGTGAGGAGTTAGTACTAGAATTGTTGTCAGTTGTGGTTGTAAGAATTGCCATTTGGCTAAATACAAACAGTTGGACCAGTCAGTGACCGAACCTATTAGTAGAGTTAACTCTACAATGACACTGTAATGGAAGCCAGGAGCAACCAATTTGATTAAAGAGCTTTTGGTGGAAGCTGTTTTATGCCTGTTTTATTATGTTGCTTTACTGCTTTCCTTTGACCCTGCAAAGTTGCAAATTATGTGTTTTATAAGTCAGTGGATTTTGATATGCGGCATGTATTCGTACAATAAGGAGAATGAATAAAATGTTATTAAAAAGCATTCAGTAAAACTGTGTCTGTGACTACTATCATTGCTAGCCAATGTCAGTTTCCAGGTCCAGTTCATTAATGTGTTTTAAGGCAAAAGTACAAATATTAAAAAACACAAATCAACAATTTACAACACAAAAAATAACAAAATGAGTACTTTAGTAAAAAAATGCTGTGTAAAAAGTAGATAAAAGTAAAATAATGCTTCTGCCAAAAAAAATTGACTATGATCCAGTCATTAAAAGAAACTATAGAATGGTATGTGATATCATTACTGAATACCAACAAAAATAAAACTGTCTTAAGAGACTGGAAGAAGCAGGCTAGAACAGAACATTGTGATAGCCAATGTGATATTAAACGCTATGGGTGTGGTGCAAAATAGGTAAATGAAAAAAATACCAGCAGTTCTTCCTTTATTTGCTCAATGTAGCCTTTGTTGAGAGGCCTTTATTTCATCTGATGTTAAAAGAAGAGTGGGAAGCATAGACTCTGTGTTTGGTTCTGCAGTTAGCATGGACGATTAAGGCTCTTTATGAGTTGAATTTTGTAGCCCATGGTTTGAGCTCCTCAGACTCCAGTTGCTTTCTGTGTGACTCTAAGCAAATCACCTAACCAGACAATTCTCTAAGGAGATTAAGAAACTGGACTAGGCTCCTCAGTGGTCTCCTGAATTTCGTGCCAAATAACTACCTTAGAACCTTAAAAACATGCACGAAGTCAAACTGATATACAATAGGAAGATTGTAATGTTGGGAATCCTGCTTTGTAGCATGATTTCAATGTGCATGGAAAGTTAGCAAGAAGCACGATTAAGGGGGCCATCAATGTTATTCTTATATTTCCAAATACAGAGAATTTAGTTTACTTAGTGACATTGGCAGGAGATGTGCCTTTATAATAATCAGATTCCTCATGCAGCCAAAGTTGAAAATGTAGTTAGAACAGATGACTGTCGCTTGTCCATGACTAAACTAAATCATGGAAACCATTAGATGCATCACTTCACTTAATGCAGCGTAAGCAGAATTTTAAGAAGATGAATTGCATTGATTGCTTAGCTGAAAGTTCTACAGCAATACAGTAATACATATTTTTTAAGATCTGATAATAGATTATAAAAGAAATAATTCGCAACTGAAAATCCATAAAGGCAGAACAATTTAAATTCACATTGGTACATCCTATAAATTATTTGAACTTTGTCAGACTGATTCTTTGACTCTAGCACATGCACTAGCTTTTTAATAGACATAACAGCATTCTCCTCAGATTTTATTGAATTACAGTATCATGTAGAGCATTGTCCCCTAATATATTCTTCCAGATGTTTCTTGTCCCATATGAAAGTATTTCTCTATTCTATCTCTAGGAGAATACATTTCAGTTTAATCTAATACACTAAGCACTTCTCCAGGAGAAGGAAGTATCCAGAAATAGATTTAGTATTTATTATTATGTAGAGAAAGAGTGGGAGCAGACACTGTAAAGGGGATGATTCAACTTCCTTATGGTTGCAGCAGTAACATCTGACATATACAAGCTAAGCGGTAAGGTTGTCACAGTTATTGGTGCACACACAGCACCAGCTTGACTTTACATACTGCTTACATTTTGTTACGAAGGTTTTGGTGTTAGACTCCATGCATAATTCTGGGCTAATTATGTTTGAAAGTTTTTCTAGGGCTGTAGAGTGTCCTAAGTTGCTAAAGTCGTTTATAGATTTTTAGATATTAATTGATGTTGACTATGTCACTGCAGTAATCTTGCGGAATGTACTGTTGTATTAGGTGTGTGATGACTGGACGTAAGCAATGTATCTTGAGCTTATTTCTTGTTTGCTTTTCATTTTTTACTTTGATCATATTTTCCCCATGAAACAAGTAGATAGTTGTCAGGCAGCAGGTCTTCTTTTGGATAAGAAACATTTTTAGAAGTGGGGGCATCAGAGATTTCTACTTTCAGCGTGTTACTTGGTACTTTAATAAAGCTGAATATAAATTATAATTAGAACTGCAGTGCAAGAAGTGGTTTGAGTTGAGTGCTGCTTGTTTTTCTTATACTTGATTTTGACTGGCATTCCATTAATGTATTTAAAAACTAATTTATTTTTTCATGCCTCACAACCTTTTTGTTTCCATCTAGATATTAAGTAAGCTGTCATGCAGCCAATGCATTGAAATATTTTTATTTTTCTACACTTCATTTTGTCTTGATTGGATTCTCATAATGACGGTTTGGCACCCAGGGCAGTGTATTTAGTTAGTTTTTGTGGTTTTGAGCATAGCTCCTCCCCTTTTTAGTTGGCCACACCCATCCCATTGACCCCACCCATTCAGCTGTCTCCTGCAGCCCCCCTTTGATTTGAAGTCACCAGCCGCCACTGCAGATATGAACCCTTCAACCCCTGAGAGAGGGGTGAGGACAACACAGTATGCTGTAATGCCAAATAAACAACATTTCATGTGTCCAGTGGTCATGTGTGCAAAATGGGCAGCTATGTATCAGGCGTAATTTTTTTTTGGGAACAGATTGCCCTTTTTTTTTCAGGTGAGAGTGGAATGTGGGGTAGGGGAAGTAGATATATTTGGGGAGATAGGTTGGGGAGGTAAACAGACAAGACAAACAAGATGCATACAGGGGCGGTATATGACACATGGTGGTTGAACACCTTTGACGGGGAGGGATGTTTGGAAATCGCAAGCTCATGAGCCCCCAGATGGAAACAGTGGGACTGAGGTCCCCACCCATGGGCAGTCACCACTGCACCTTCATGGCCCAGAAGGTGGCTGTGCTGGGGGCTGTGTAGGAGGGGCAGGCTGACTCATGAGTTGCACCACTCGGGCCTCAAGCTGGCATAGAGGTTCTGCAACAGAACGTTCAATCTCTCTACACACCACAGCCTGGACCATACGAAGGGTGATAGGTGCCTCTCTGCCCACACTTGCACGGGGGGCCCGAGCCCCATCCCCTGCAGTGCTTCCATCCGAAGGTGGCACAGGGCCAATGGAGGAGGAGGTCCCAGGCTGGGCACCGGATCTGCTGGTGCCAGGTGCCAATGCCAGCTGAGGTGGGACAGGTGGGTCTGCTGGGACCGGCTTTCCCATATGAACTATGTTTTGGAGAGTTTAATAAAGATATGGGTTAGTAACAGTCAACAGCATTCCCAATTAGTTATAACAGCATGCATAAGTATTCCCATTAACCCAACACACCAGATTTTCAACAGTTGAAAAGCAAGCATAACACATGCATATATAGAACAATAGTGGACATTACAACAGCATGCAGCTTTAATTGATGGCAACAGGCCACCAATATTGTGATATTTTAACAGGGCACATGCATAGAAATAAATGCAAATATTTATAAACCAATAGGACATATGTCCCAACAAATGTTTTGAGATTAGGCATACCGATTGAGGTGTGGAATTGCATTTTTTATGCACATACAGTAGGGTGGAAAAAGATAGCTCAATTAACAACTTATATATCCTTCTAGTTTTCACTACAACTGCAGTTATATGTCCCTTACATGTATTATTACACTACACAATGTCCTTATATTGCGCAATTGGATTTTGCTAGATCATTATATACATGAGCTGTATCTTACGTACAAACTGTCCAAGATGCAGATGTTACTGCAACATATTTTGAGAATTGCTCACACACACTACTGCTAAGATGGTACACTGACAGTTCTACTTTCATATAATTATCTAGATATGCTCAGGTGAAAGTATCAGTTATATGTTAACAGCTCCCTACATTTCAGGCAGCACACTGACATTTCTGGGGAACACAATACCAAGCTACTCATGTGCCAGATTAACCTGTACATGCTGGGCATGAACCAACAGTTGAGGGCTGTAAATATGCATAAAAGCTACTGGCACTCCCTTCATCCACGTTGTATGGGCCTACCCAATTGTGGGTTGACACTGCTTAATACAACACTACTATTTGTAGAATGCAACAGTACAACAACATATCAAAGAAAATGACACAGACACACTCCAGGAATTATACATTTATTAAAGGATTATTACACCTTTATTTATTTGGTTAAAACACTTTTTGAAGGCTCTCTCATTTATTTTATGTAACAGTACATGCAGAATAATTACTAACCTGCCTCATGACGCAGCCTTTGCAGCCAATCTTCATGGACTTGCAGATTCATAGCCCGGTCACATGCAGCTGTGAAGTAAATGCAGTGATATTGAGACATACCTATCTATAGTATAGACAAGCATGGCAATTCTTAACTACTTAATACAATAGCTACTTACTCAGTACTGGAGCATTAGGTATCCTACGGGATTCCTGGATCCACCGGTCCAGTTCATCCGCCCTACGTCGCTTCAGGTTAGAATAATGGTGCCTGACCTGCTCACCAGTCCAAGGAACACCAGTGGCACTGGTGAGATCATGGGCAAGACTGTTCCAGGCCTCCGTTTTATATTGGGTACCCTGGTACTGGCCCTGCAGGAGTCTTTACTCATGTTTCTGGATGAGGAGCCAAACCATAATTTTGGACTCCTAGATGCCCCAGCATTGCACTCTAAATCGAGTGCCCTCACCTACACCAGTCATGCTGACTGCAGAAGGAAGCTACAACCTGTTATAGCAAGTATTCCCGCCTGTGGAGATTAAATATGCCTCATTTCCCACACTTATTTATGATTGGCCAGTTTTGGAAAAGCTCAGCTGTGGGCACACCTTCTTAGCTGATGTTGGCAATGTTTAAAATCTCTTTGATAGATATGTCTCTGTTGAAAGTGCATGCTTGTGAAATGCTATCATGGCTTAGTGGTTAAGTACTGTGATTATAGTGCATAGTATCCTGAGTTTGAGCCCTGTCACAGCTTTTTATTTTCCTGCTGGGCAGAACTGACTGGTTAAGGAATAGTGAATCAGGTGTGAGCGTGTTTACCCAACTTTGCCTGACTTTGCCCGGGTTTGCCCGATGTTGCACTGGTTAGCTTGGAGTTGCGCAAAGGTTATCAGCAGTAACGTGCGGTGAACCTGTGTTACTCCTCCTTAGCATAGCGCAGCTACACGCAAATGTATTTAAATATGCTTAATGCTGGTAACATGTGGTTAGCAGTGCTTTATATTGCTTAAAATAAGGTACTCATGCCTCAGAATACATAAACATTTCACCTTCATATATATAATTCATGCACTACTAAATTTAACATTTCAATGCTTTTTACAAAACTTATACATAACAAAATGTCAGGCAATGTTTTTGTATACAGATTTCCCACAGAAAATGGAATGGGCAGTAGTGGGACTCAAACCTGAAATGCCTCTTTTTTGTGTGAAAGCTCTAACCACTAAGCTATCGCTATGTTGCTTAGCTTGCATATTTTTTTTCTTGTTATCCTCTTCTGGTGTCTAAGTGAGATCACTGTAACTGTAGCTAAGCAATGGGCAAACCCGGGCAAACCTGTGCAACTACGTGCAGCTATATCGGAAGATAAAAAAAAAAATATTTTTATTTTTTATTCTGTTAGTTGTTTAACATATGGTGGAGTATAGTGTTACTTTGTACACATGTGAGCAGACTCACTCATTTAAATGTGAAGTTGCGGCATTTCTTCATATTTGGACTGCTCGGCAGTCCGACACGCCCCCTAAAGTCATCCACGATCCGTGTAAGCTTTAGAGTTGAGGCAGTGCTCCCTCATTAATATGCATGGTGCACTGCCGTCATACTCTTACACTGGCACTTCTTTCTGTAGTCCAAAATGAATTGACAGCCCCCCACCCCCACTTTGGTAAATGTGCTAATACTTTACAAGAATTACAAGAAAAATATTTTAACTTTTCTATAAATGTCACAGACATCTTTAAAAATGCATTCAAGTAATCTTAAAATGTAAAGTAGCATAAACAACAAACATTTAATGATTAAAGCTTAGCATTTCACTACTGTGATGCTGCTTATATAAATTTGTCAAAAGATGTGCCGACTGCCTTTGAATCATTGACTGATCTAATTGCTCTGTTTTGCTATGAAAAGCATGGCTACAGTACATTGGAAGCAGATGCGAATCAGTGTAAGATCTCTTCCTATCTCAATAAAGACAATGGAAAACAGTTTCAAACCTCTCTGTCTTGTTTAACGCAGCCTGAGCTTCTGACATGAGCAGGACTAATTACCCATATCAGATTGTCAGCAGTACCTGACTATACATTTCTCTGTGTCTGTGGTATGTCATGCAGATGCAGACAAATTCATCTGCAAATTATGTGAAAAGTTATACTTAAAAAAGTGGGTGGTCTTTCCCTTCCTTTGACACCAAGGCAAGAAAATAAAAGTTTTATAAAGTACAAGCTGGTTTCAGGTACCTACACAATACTGGAATCACACTGTAGGGAGAAAAGCAACCTAAGAGTTTAGTTAAAGTGTAGAGAAGGTGGAGTTTTTCCAGTTAACCCATAGCCAGATTATAATCACACTGTCAGCAGTCAAAAAACATGGAAATCAATGACTGTACCCAAAGAATATGGCTCATATGATGATATTCCTGCTTACTGCAATCAGTTCCTTCCTTTACACAATAACTGTTGTGGGTTGCAGGAACCAAGTATTTATACACAAGATACATGACCATCAATTACAGATACTTGCATGACTGTATACCTTAGATAAGTAAATGAATACATTCATAAATAATGGGCCAGAAATGCATCTCGGCTCATTGCTATCAAAACCATAGAGTGGAACCCATTGTAAACCTCCTCTGCCCACTCAAATTCTTAGCTAAAATCAGAGACAAAGACCCAAAAATCAGTGGTTGTGTGCTGGGGAAGAAAGTGAACATATTTTTGGGAGTGTAATGAGTTGGCAGACTTTAAAAAATTCTCTACAGATTACTCTGTTAAAAATACTGAATTGTCAAATTGGTGAAACTAAAGAAATTATTTTTTGAGCTGTTTATAGGGTCAGAGGTTCATAGATTCAAGGGCCTAGCCATGCATCCCAAATCTCTGACAAGTTCTGGTACCCCTTGATAAGTGTAAGCAGGGGCTTGGGAAATGAACAATTTACAGGCTGCTTGTGTCCATTAGAGATACTGATGCCAAATGAGGGATGAATTTCCTGTTCCCCATCTAATTGGCCACATTACTCTTGAATTGGGTTAGGTAGGAACTCTGCTTCACATAAATGGGGAGTCTCTTCCAAAAACAAGGTGGTCTCTGGGATACATACCTGTCTCTCCACCAGGTCCTATTTCTATCACAGGCAAGATTTAAGAATTTAGAATGGGTAATTCTGGTGCTATCTGATTTGTGGATATGCAGGGGGTCCATCAGAAAGGGGTCTGACAATGCCTTAAATACCAGGCATAGATCTCCCCTCAACAGCCTATAGGAGACAGAATACAGGGATAGGGACTTGAGGCAGCCTGCATAGGACATGTTAGGTCCACCCTGTATTCTTTTAGTGAGGAACCTCTGTAGACTTTTCAAGTGTTGGATATGCTTGGTTAGGTACATACCAAAGGGTCATTGTACTCAATGACAGGTCTGATGAATGTTGAATACAGTGGAACAATGACTTCCTTGGCCTAGATGTCATACTCTTATTTATAAGTTTTGCAACATAGAATGATTTCCTTCACCACTGTAGACATAGAATGATTTCCTCACCACTGTAGACATGTCATGGTCAAAGGCTAGATTACTGTCTATCTGTGTTCCGAAGTCCCTGACTACTGGGTCAACTCTAAGGGGTATGTTCTCAATATGATAGTTACCAGGGGTGTATGACTTCCTGAAGGATACTATTAAGCATTCCTTGACATTTAGTTTTAGTCCATGGCTCTGTCACCAGTTTTTTGTCAATGTCAGCCCCTCCTGTAGAACCTTTGTGTTGGTGGGGTCCCTATTACAACACCAAAAAGATGAAATCTCGAATGGCTGACAACTCAAAAATGCCGTTCATCGATGTGTTTTTTGTGAGATCACTGTACAGTGAAGATAGGAAAATTTGCCCTTTCCTCACTGTAGTGTGATCTCTTTTTTGGTATATATAATTAGCGGGGGGTGGGGGGTGCAGCCCCCCTCACAAAAGCAATTTCAAGGTTCAGCATTTTCATGTTTTAAGCCATTCAACATTTAATGTTTTCAGTGTTGTGTGTTTGTGTCAAATTCAATGACAGCTCCTAATTTTCAATCATCTGCCAATTTAGTCAGCCAAACACAATTACCAATGGTCTTGAATTCAGAGAAGTAAATGCCAAAAAGGAGTTGTCCCAGGACTGATCTCTAAGGGACACCACTTGTGACTGGCTTTTTTGTAGAGGTGGACTCCCAAGTTGTAATTTCCTGGGTTCTGTCTGTGAGCCAGCTGACTATCCGCCTGGTGACATAAGGGTTTTTGCCTAACCTCTTGAGTTTGTCAACAATGCCCAAGTGAGGTATTCTGTCAAATTCCATGGCCATGTCATAGCAGACAGCAGCACTGTGAACCATTTTGCCCTCATCTATTGCTTGTGACCTACTCAAAGAAGTGCACCAGGTTGAGTAGGCATGGTCTACACTTGATGAAACTAAATTGGGTTGTGCCTAGTGTCTGGAGGTTTACTATATCATTATTGATCATTTCCATGATAATTCCTTCCATGGATTTCCATATGAGACTATGAGTCTGTATTTTCCAGGGTCTGTAAATGGCCTACCCTTATGCAGAGGGATAATTGTTGCTGTTCTTCATTCATGAGGCACAAAGCCAGTTTGGAGGCTACAGTTAAATAGCAATTCCTGAAGGTCTGATAAGCCATGCTTCATGCTATTTAGAAGCCATCATGGGATATTGTCTGGGCCCATTGATGCAGAGTTCTTGGCCTTAGAGAGAGCAATAATGACCTATTCTCTAGGAATAAGAGGGGGAGTTATATTTGATGGTATTTCCTGAAGGAAGATTGAGGGGGAAAGAGGGGTAAAATTGGAGCTGACTTTGTTGGCTAGTAGGTTTGCTATATCTGCTGGCTCAGTATAGGTGGCTTCATTTACAATGAGCCCTGCACACAATTGTGTATTGCCTTTGAGGTTGTGTACATAGCTAAATAATGCCTTGTCATTGTCCTTAGCCTTGGAGACCAAATTTACCTTTGTTAGACTTTATTTGTCATCTGAGTTGTTTGTTTAATTTGATGAGAATGCTTTTATCCTGTTGGGTGCTGCACCTCCTAAATTTTGCCATGATTTTCTTCCTTCTGTTATGCAGCCTACTGATTTTGTGATTCCACCAGGGTTGCTTGTTTTTTGAGTCAGTTCTGTGCTTCTTCCTGGTGGGTATAGCTGCCTCTATGCAGCTATAAGCATGCTTGTATAGGGTTTTGTGAACTGTTCTGCATAGGAGGCAGTGTTCTTAGAGTTTATGGGGGCTTGAAACTTTACCAGGTTATCACTTAAAAGCAGGAAGTTAGCCTTATAGCAGTTCCCAAATATTCCAGGGTTAGCTGGGGGTACAGGTTTTATTTGTACATCAAAGGGGACCATTTTGTGGTCTGATCTTAACAGGGAAGACACTTCTCTAGGGGTGTATATCACTCTCCCATATTAGTGAGGACTATATCCAGTATGGTGCAAACATGGTTGGTGTATTGACATTTTGATCCAGGGAGTTTGTGTTTACAGAATTCAGGAATTTCTGTGCCTGTACATTTGATGTTGTATAGTGTGGTAATTAAAGCCTCTCATGAATATGGTATTGGATTGGATGGTGAGTGTTTCCAATAAGTTTAAATACATGGTATGGGTTTCCTTGGTCATAGAGGGGGACGTATGGTATTGGATTTTGCTTATGGTGATTTGACCATAAAGAAGCTCAACTGCATTGTCCTGTTTGACCAGCCATGAGGCATATTTATTTCTGATGTAAATTGAGGCACCTCCACCTTTATTTCCTGTCTGTGTAGTAGCTGATCTAAATGTGTGGAAGGCATTATACCCTTGCACTGTCTGTGTGCTCTCCATGGCTTTAAACCATGTCTCAGTGACCGCACAGATGTCAGCATTCTCTAGGGTGAAGAGCACTACTAGGGATTGGAGTTTTTTTGTTTAGACTCCTAGTACTGAGCAGTAATACCGTTAGATTTTCTTGGTTTCAATTTATTATGTTCAAAGTACTTTCAGTTTGGCATTACCTAAGAACGGCACTATGGGGAAGAAAATGTTTTAGCTAATATTGGAAACCTAGAGGGGAGAGGTTCAGACCATCCCTGGCAAAGCATCATGTTCTGTTGATCATCTCCTTCCATGCTGAGAAATATTGCAAGTGGATTTGCTTAGACATAGTAAGGCCTTGCTGAGTTTAATTCTGGTGGCTGTCAAAAAATCAGTCACTAGAAAATGGAAATCAAAGTCTAAACCAGCCATACTAGAAGTAGTGAATATAGTAACAGAGATAAAAGAAATGGACGTGGGGTCTTTAGAAAAGAGTACAAGCAAATTACATGGAAAATGGGAATTGAGGGAACAATACATGCATAATAATGTTTTTAGGAGGAATGAGGTTTATGGGAAGGCAGGAATTGAATGAGATATATAATAGTCAAATGGCAGTGACTGTATAGAAGATTATTTTTGATGTATAATGTTTGCAACTAAACATATGTCAATATGTTTTTTTTTCATTTATATAAATGTTTGTGTATGTCATAAGTGACAATTTAATAGAGATGTTTTTTGTTTAAACAAAAAACACAAAATCAGGAACAGATTTTAAATGTTTCTCATATACTTAGCTGCTAGAATAAAAAGCTTTGCATTAGTAAGCATTTTCTTTTTTTCTCAATTGTTTTTATTGAAAATGTTGACATCAAAAACAATCAATATATGATAATAGAAATATTATAAAACAAATATACATATCTAAAAGAACAATAATAAATGACTAAAATAACTATTTAGAATGGTGTCTACTATAAATCAAGGCTTTTTAAACAGAAAAAGAAATGTGATGAGTAGTTAGTTGTTAGCTAATTATTAAAGTTTGTTTATCCATGAATTTCAATCATATATTATATGAAGAGGTGATTATAGATGTTCTTGTCTTAATCATGGTAATTTCAAGATGACAGACTTCAGTTGTGAAGTATACAAATTCCTTCATAGTAGGAGTAGTCTGAGTCTTCACTTCTTGGTGATGACTTTTCTTGTTAATGTTAAGATACTCCATAAAAAAGGGTATTTTATTTTCATAACACAAGTGGGAAAAGGTGTATTAAAGAAAATAAGAGATATGGTCAGCATCACTTTATCATTAAAAACAGACTGTAAGAGAGAATTCATATTATTCCAATATGTTTTAAGTTTTATACAATCATAAAGCATATGCTGCCAGTCAGCTTTAACATTTAGTTTACATCTCCAACATCCTATGCCTTTATTATACATCAATTCAACTTTATTAGGTGTTGTAAAAGTTCTTTGTAACAACTTCTAAAAGAATATCATCCACCTTAGTGATGAAGTACTTTGTTTTGAAGATTGGAGTATTATTTTTTTATCATCTTCTCTTGGGGAGTTATTATTAACAAGTATAAAATAATCCCAGTAGCTTTCTCTGTGACATACTCTTGATTTTTAAGTACCTTATATATTTTAGAAAGAAGTCCCTTTCAATTATATTCTGGTGCATTAGAATAATGAGTAAATCAATGAAGGTGGGGGAAAATATCTAACTATTTGTTTCATTAGATTAATCTTATATTCAACAAATTGTCTATTGTTTGGAATTTCTAACCACATATCTTTGATTAACTCAAATTATTAATGATATGGTCAACATTTTGTAACTTCCCATTATCTAGAAATTGATACCAGTATAACTGTTTTTTTGTCTTTAAATGTAGTCATTGTTGTTAAATGAATTGTATTAATACTATTTTGAGTATAGGCAATTGGAAATGCAAAGAAATTCCATGCTTTATAACCAAGGTTCTTGAAAATTAAAATTTTAAAGGAGGATATTATCATATTAATATAATAAGACTTAACTGCTTTGTTTTTGTTTTCTATAAAATAGTCTTTTACTAACCAATTAAATTTATTAGTAGTTATTTTAGCATTATATGATTTTGTTAAATTATTGGATTTGTTCCATATACCTCCCTAATTATCTTTCAATTTGGCATTATAATTGTTATTTAACCAAGAAACTATTGTCTTAACAATTGAGGATAAGGAATATAATTCTAAATCTGGAAGACCAATATCGCCTGATGTCCAGTCTCTAATGTGATGGTTTAAAGCCAATTTAGGTTTATTAGTAAATCATAAGAATCTCAAAAACAAAGAATTATACTCTTTAATATTTTTTTGTGGAGTGGAAGGGATAAATATTGTATTATATATAGAATTTTAGAAAGGATGCCACCCCTACATTGCTTCCTAATTGTAACTCTATAACAAATCAGATTTATGGGTTTATATTATAACATCAAAGTCTTAAAACTTTGAATGTTATAATATCGAGCCCTATGCACCGAACACTAAAAAGAGCAAAGCTGCAGAATATCGAATACTTTCCTAGGGAAAGTATTTGGTGGGCCATTTCTGCAGCTTCATTATTTCCTTGACTGTGAAGTGAATGTTACGGACCAGGTTAAGGTAAGTGTGCAAAAGAAGGTGAGTGTGCGATAGGGACTTTAGGGTTAGGGAGCAGGTAAAGTGAGTGTGCGATAGGGACTTTAGGGTTAGGGAGCGGGTAAGGTGAGTGTGCGGTAGTTACGGACTTTAGGGTTAGGGTTGGGTGAAGGTAAGTGAATAGCTAGTAGTGTATGTATGGTTTATTGTAGGGTTTTGTGAAGTGTATGTGTGTGGATTATTTATTTTGGTGTGCTTGTGTTGTGTGTATGTTTGTCAGAACAGCAAATTTTTTCCCTGAGAAAAAATTTGCTATTCTGAGTGTTCGCTGTTGTGGTCTTTCAATCAAAATAGTTTGATATTATAGCATTCGAAGTTTTAAGACTTCGATGCTATAATATAGACCCCAGATTTATATATGACAGAATGAATAACTTTTATCCTATGTATTGTATTTGAACAGTGCTTTAGTTTGTTTGATGTAACGGTTTTTCTGTATGTATGTATGGAGCTTTTCTCCCCGGGCCTCCACTGAAAATGGACAGGTATCCAGTCGGACTCACCCGGTCAACAAATGTAAAATAAAATAAAATAAAATAAATAAATAAATAAATATTTTAATTAAGGAGAGTCTTTCTTCCATAGTGAAAATCTTTTGAAAAAGTTCTGTTTTAAATTAATTAAAGAATGAAAGTTCTAAATCAAATCAAATCAAATGGTGTCTGTTTCCTTTTTTACTGCAAAGTAGAACGTATTTCTTGGTTTTGCTATCTTAATCAGACAAAATGATACCTAAGTTAATGATTCTACCATCTTTCACAATGCATTTATGTAATTTCTTATCTATTTTATTAATATTATAATTAACAGGTAATATTTTAGTCTTTTTCTCATTAAAAATGAGTCCTGATTTCTTCTGGAATATTTCTATTCTTGGAATACTGCAATAAGAAAAGAACTGCAATCAAGCAAGGATTTTCTGAAGGATACAAAGTCTGAAATTCATATATGTTATTAGTTAATGACTGCAGTCCCCACCAATTTGTCAGAAAGCCACAAATTTTTCAAGGAATAGACAAAAATGCCACTCAATGTCTTTGCACAAGAATTCTGGCAAAGCCACAAATAACAAAGGGACAAAGGCACAACATTTAAATACCATTTTTTAATCTATTTGTTAACCAGGTAAACTCATTGTACAGAAGTGCCCCTTTTCGGAGATGACCCAGGGGCAATGTCTGTGTGAGTTACTCAAAGACGGCAAATGGAGGTTGGTGGATTCAAACCCAATACTTTTGACTACAGGAAGCAGTTTGCTAATAGCTCATAGCCTTAATTGACAGCCAACTCCAATGGTAACCCGAAAAGCATATTCTGAACAACAGCTGTGAAACTCTAATGACTAACATTTTTGACTGACTGTAACCCTCAATGATCTATCAAAATGAAGGAGTTAAGAAGGGTATGGCAGTTAGTAGAGTGGTCTTAAGGCTTTAAACTCTTTATGAGCTGCTTCCTGTAGTCAAGAATGCAAGGTTTGATTCTTTCTAGTTCTACTTGTATATTGTGTGGCTTTAAGCAAGTCAGTTCACCAGGCAGTATTCCTGTGATGTGTTGGATAACAAATGTGCATTTTCTAAGCAATAACTATAACACTCAGTGATTGGTATTATTGACCTATTGTAATCCACACTGACTTACCTTACCCGAATTTTCTGCAAATTATGGTAATCATCTTAGAGGGCAGTAATCTACACTGGAGGCAGTCAGGCAGGAGGAAGAAGTAATCCTGGGATATCATCCTGGAAAGCAGCAATAATCCTTCATCCTGGGACACATACAAGTCTCAACCTCTTTTAGAACAAGAAATTTGGACAAAACTAAAAAAAAAAAAAAAAAAAAAAAAAAAAAGGAAGAAACAAGGACCCAAAACCAGAGTCAGATTTTAAAAATTTCTCTTATAGGTCCATAGGTTCATAGGAGATTACTAGGCTAATGGCTTAAAAGTCCTTACAAACTTAGCCAATATACCTCCCTAATTATCTTTCAATTTGGCATTATAATTGTTATTTAACCAAGAAACTATTGTCTTAACAATCGAGGATAAGGAATATAATTCTAAATCTGGAAGACCAATATCGCCTGATGTCCAGTCTCTAATGTGATGGTTTAAAGCCAATTTAGGTTTATTAGTAAACCATAAGAATCTCAAAACAAAGAATTATACTCTTTAATATTTTTTGTGGAGTGGAAGGGATAAATATTGTATTATATATAGAATTTTAGAAAGGATGCCACCCTACATTGCTTCCTAATTGTTACTCTATAACAAATCAGATTTATGGGTTTATATTATAACATCAAAGTCTTAAAACTTTGAATGTTATAATATCGAACTATGCACCGAACACTAAAAGAGCAAAGCTGCAGAATATCGAATACTTTCCTAGGGAAAGTATTTGGTGAGCCATTTCTGCAGCTTCATTATTTCCTTGACTGTGAAGTGAATGTTACGGACCAGGTTAAGGTAAGTGTGCAAAAGAAGGTGAGTGTGCGATAGGGACTTTAGGGTTAGGGAGCAGGTAAGGTGAGTGTGTGATAGGGACTTTAGGGTTAGGGCGGGTAAGGTGAGTGTCGGTAGTTCTGGACTTTAGGGTTAGGGTTGGGTGAAGGTAAGTGAATAGCTAGTAGTGTATGTATGGTTTATTGTAGGGTTTTGTGAAGTGTATGTGTGTGGATTATTTATTTTGGTGTGCTTGTGTTGTGTGTATGTTTGTCAGAACAGCAAATTTTTTCCCTGAGAAAAAATTTGCTATTCTGAGTGTTCGCTGTTGTGGTCTTTCAATCAAAATAGTTTGATATTATAGCATTCGAAGTTTTAAGACTTCGATGTTATAATATAGACCCCAGATTTATATATGACAGAATGAATAACTTTTATCCTATGTATTGTATTTGAACAGTGCTTTAGTTTGTTTGATGTAACGTTTTTTCTGTATGTATGTATGGAGCTTTTCTCCCCGGGCCTCCACTGAAAATGGACAGGTATAAGTGGGACTCACCGGTCAACAAATGTAAAATAAAATAAAATAAAATAAATAAATAAATAATTATTTTAATTAAGGAGAGTCTTTCTTCCATAGTGAAAATCTTTTGAAAAAGTTCTGTTTTAAATTAATTAAAGAATGAAAGTTCTAAATCAAATCAAATCAAATGGTGTCTGTTTCCTTTTTTACTGCAAAGTAGAACGTATTTCTTGGTTTTGCTATCTTAATCAGACAAAATTATCCCTAAGTTAATGATTCTACCATCTTTCACAATGCATTTATGTAATTTCTTATCTATTTTATTAATATTATAATTAACAGGTAATATTTTAGTCTTTTTCTCATTAAAAATGAGTCCTGATTTCTTCTGGAATATTTCTATTCTTGGAATACTGCAATAAGAAAAGAACTGCAATCAAGCAAGGATTTTCTGAAGGATACAAAGTCTGAAATTCATATATGTTATTAGTTAATGACTGCAGTCCCCACCAATTTGTCAGAAAGCCACAAATTTTTCAAGGAATAGACAAAATGCCACTCAATGTCTTTGCACAAGAATTCTGGCAAAGCCACAAATAACAAAGGGACAAAGGCACAACATTTAAATACCATTTTTTAATCTATTTGTTAACCAGGTAAACTCATTGTACAGAAGTGCCTTTTCGGAGATGACCCAGGGGCAATGTCTGTGTGAGTTACTCAAAAGGCAAATGGAGGTTGGTGGATTCAAACCCAATACTTTTGACTACAGGAAGCAGTTTGCTAATAGCTCATAGCCTTAATTGACAGCCAACTCCAATGGTAACCCGAAAAGCATATTCTGAACAACAGCTGTGAAACTCTAATGACTAACATTTTTGACTGACTGTAACCCTCAATGATCTATCAAAAATGAAGGAGTTAAGAAGGGTATGGCAGTTAGTAGAGTGGTCTTAAGGCTTTAAACTCTTTATGAGCTGCTTCCTGTAGTCAAGAATGCAAGGTTTGATTCTTTCTAGTTCTACTTGTATATTGTGTGGCTTTAAGCAAGTCAGTTCACCAGGCAGTATTCCTGTGATGTGTTGGATAACAAATGTGCATTTTCTAAGCAATAACTATAACACTCAGTGATTGGTATTATTGACCTATTGTAATCCACACTGACTTACCTTACCCGAATTTTCTGCAAATTATGGTAATCATCTTAGAGGGCAGTAATCTACACTGGAGGCAGTCAGGCAGGAGGAAGAAGTAATCCTGGGATATCATCCTGGAAAGCAGCAATAATCCTTCATCCTGGGACACATACAAGTCTCAACCTCTTTTAGAACAAGAAATTTGGACAAAACTAAAAAAAAAAAAAAAGGAAGAAACAAGGACCCAAAACCAGAGTCAGATTTTAAAAATTTCTCTTATAGGTCCATAGGTTCATAGGAGATTACTAGGCTAATGGCTTAAAAGTCCTTACAAACTTAGCCAATATACCTCCCTAATTATCTTTCAATTTGGCATTATAATTGTTATTTAACCAAGAAACTATTGTCTTAACAATCGAGGATAAGGAATATAATTCTAAATCTGGAAGACCAATATCGCCTGATGTCCAGTCTCTAATGTGATGGTTTAAAGCCAATTTAGGTTTATTAGTAAACCATAAGAATCTCAAAAACAAAGAATTATACTCTTTAATATTTTTTTGTGGAGTGGAAGGGATAAATATTGTATTATATATAGAATTTTAGAAAGGATGCCACCCCTACATTGCTTCCTAATTGTTACTCTATAACAAATCAGATTTATGGGTTTATATTATAACATCAAAGTCTTAAAACTTTGAATGTTATAATATCGAGCCCTATGCACCGAACACTAAAAAGAGCAAAGCTGCAGAATATCGAATACTTTCCTAGGGAAAGTATTTGGTGGGCCATTTCTGCAGCTTCATTATTTCCTTGACTGTGAAGTGAATGTTACGGACCAGGTTAAGGTAAGTGTGCAAAAGAAGGTGAGTGTGCGATAGGGACTTTAGGGTTAGGGAGCAGGTAAGGTGAGTGTGTGATAGGGACTTTAGGGTTAGGGAGCGGGTAAGGTGAGTGTGCGGTAGTTACGGACTTTAGGGTTAGGGTTGGGTGAAGGTAAGTGAATAGCTAGTAGTGTATGTATGGTTTATTGTAGGGTTTTGTGAAGTGTATGTGTGTGGATTATTTATTTTGGTGTGCTTGTGTTGTGTGTATGTTTGTCAGAACAGCAAATTTTTTCCCTGAGAAAAAATTTGCTATTCTGAGTGTTCGCTGTTGTGGTCTTTCAATCAAAATAGTTTGATATTATAGCATTCGAAGTTTTAAGACTTCGATGTTATAATATAGACCCCAGATTTATATATGACAGAATGAATAACTTTTATCCTATGTATTGTATTTGAACAGTGCTTTAGTTTGTTTGATGTAACGTTTTTTCTGTATGTATGTATGGAGCTTTTCTCCCCGGGCCTCCACTGAAAATGGACAGGTATCAGTCGGACTCACCGGTCAACAAATGTAAAATAAAATAAAATAAAATAAATAAATAAATAATTATTTTAATTAAGGAGAGTCTTTCTTCCATAGTGAAAATCTTTTGAAAAAGTTCTGTTTTAAATTAATTAAAGAATGAAAGTTCTAAATCAAATCAAATCAAATGGTGTCTGTTTCCTTTTTTACTGCAAAGTAGAACGTATTTCTTGGTTTTGCTATCTTAATCAGACAAAATTATCCCTAAGTTAATGATTCTACCATCTTTCACAATGCATTTATGTAATTTCTTATCTATTTTATTAATATTATAATTAACAGGTAATATTTTAGTCTTTTTCTCATTAAAAATGAGTCCTGATTTCTTCTGGAATATTTCTATTCTTGGAATACTGCAATAAGAAAAGAACTGCAATCAAGCAAGGATTTTCTGAAGGATACAAAGTCTGAAATTCATATATGTTATTAGTTAATGACTGCAGTCCCCACCAATTTGTCAGAAAGCCACAAATTTTTCAAGGAATAGACAAAAATGCCACTCAATGTCTTTGCACAAGAATTCTGGCAAAGCCACAAATAACAAAGGGACAAAGGCACAACATTTAAATACCATTTTTTAATCTATTTGTTAACCAGGTAAACTCATTGTACAGAAGTGCCCCTTTTCGGAGATGACCCAGGGGCAATGTCTGTGTGAGTTACTCAAAGACGGCAAATGGAGGTTGGTGGATTCAAACCCAATACTTTTGACTACAGGAAGCAGTTTGCTAATAGCTCATAGCCTTAATTGACAGCCAACTCCAATGGTAACCCGAAAAGCATATTCTGAACAACAGCTGTGAAACTCTAATGACTAACATTTTTGACTGACTGTAACCCTCAATGATCTATCAAAAATGAAGGAGTTAAGAAGGGTATGGCAGTTAGTAGAGTGGTCTTAAGGCTTTAAACTCTTTATGAGCTGCTTCCTGTAGTCAAGAATGCAAGGTTTGATTCTTTCTAGTTCTACTTGTATATTGTGTGGCTTTAAGCAAGTCAGTTCACCAGGCAGTATTCCTGTGATGTGTTGGATAACAAATGTGCATTTTCTAAGCAATAACTATAACACTCAGTGATTGGTATTATTGACCTATTGTAATCCACACTGACTTACCTTACCCGAATTTTCTGCAAATTATGGTAATCATCTTAGAGGGCAGTAATCTACACTGGAGGCAGTCAGGCAGGAGGAAGAAGTAATCCTGGGATATCATCCTGGAAAGCAGCAATAATCCTTCATCCTGGGACACATACAAGTCTCAACCTGTTTTAGAACAAGAAATTTGGACAAAACTAAAAAAAAAAGGAAGAAACAAGGACCCAAAACCAGAGTCAGATTTTAAAAATTTCTCTTATAGGTCCATAGGTTCATAGGAGATTACTAGGCTAATGGCTTAAAAGTCCTTACAAACTTAGCCAATATACCTCCCTAATTATCTTTCAATTTGGCATTATAATTGTTATTTAACCAAGAAACTATTGTCTTAACAATCGAGGATAAGGAATATAATTCTAAATCTGGAAGACCAATATCGCCTGATGTCCAGTCTCTAATGTGATGGTTTAAAGCCAATTTAGGTTTATTAGTAAACCATAAGAATCTCAAAACAAAGAATTATACTCTTTAATATTTTTTTGTGGAGTGGAAGGGATAAATATTGTATTATATATAGAATTTTAGAAAGGATGCCACCCCTACATTGCTTCCTAATTGTTACTCTATAACAAATCAGATTTATGGGTTTATATTATAACATCAAAGTCTTAAAACTTTGAATGTTATAATATCGAGCCCTATGCACCGAACACTAAAAAGAGCAAAGCTGCAGAATATCGAATACTTTCCTAGGGAAAGTATTTGGTGGGCCATTTCTGCAGCTTCATTATTTCCTTGACTGTGAAGTGAATGTTACGGACCAGGTTAAGGTAAGTGTGCAAAAGAAGGTGAGTGTGCGATAGGGACTTTAGGGTTAGGGAGCAGGTAAGGTGAGTGTGTGATAGGGACTTTAGGGTTAGGGAGCGGGTAAGGTGAGTGTGCGGTAGTTACGGACTTTAGGGTTAGGGTTGGGTGAAGGTAAGTGAATAGCTAGTAGTGTATGTATGGTTTATTGTAGGGTTTTGTGAAGTGTATGTGTGTGGATTATTTATTTTGGTGTGCTTGTGTTGTGTGTATGTTTGTCAGAACAGCAAATTTTTTCCCTGAGAAAAAATTTGCTATTCTGAGTGTTCGCTGTTGTGGTCTTTCAATCAAAATAGTTTGATATTATAGCATTCGAAGTTTTAAGACTTCGATGTTATAATATAGACCCCAGATTTATATATGACAGAATGAATAACTTTTATCCTATGTATTGTATTTGAACAGTGCTTTAGTTTGTTTGATGTAACGTTTTTTCTGTATGTATGTATGGAGCTTTTCTCCCCGGGCCTCCACTGAAAATGGACAGGTATCAGTCGGACTCACCCGGTCAACAAATGTAAAATAAAATAAAATAAAATAAATAAATAAATAATTATTTTAATTAAGGAGAGTCTTTCTTCCATAGTGAAAATCTTTTGAAAAAGTTCTGTTTTAAATTAATTAAAGAATGAAAGTTCTAAATCAAATCAAATCAAATGGTGTCTGTTTCCTTTTTTACTGCAAAGTAGAACGTATTTCTTGGTTTTGCTATCTTAATCAGACAAAATTATCCCTAAGTTAATGATTCTACCATCTTTCACAATGCATTTATGTAATTTCTTATCTATTTTATTAATATTATAATTAACAGGTAATATTTTAGTCTTTTTCTCATTAAAAATGAGTCCTGATTTCTTCTGGAATATTTCTATTCTTGGAATACTGCAATAAGAAAAGAACTGCAATCAAGCAAGGATTTTCTGAAGGATACAAAGTCTGAAATTCATATATGTTATTAGTTAATGACTGCAGTCCCCACCAATTTGTCAGAAAGCCACAAATTTTTCAAGGAATAGACAAAAATGCCACTCAATGTCTTTGCACAAGAATTCTGGCAAAGCCACAAATAACAAAGGGACAAAGGCACAACATTTAAATACCATTTTTTAATCTATTTGTTAACCAGGTAAACTCATTGTACAGAAGTGCCCCTTTTCGGAGATGACCCAGGGGCAATGTCTGTGTGAGTTACTCAAAGACGGCAAATGGAGGTTGGTGGATTCAAACCCAATACTTTTGACTACAGGAAGCAGTTTGCTAATAGCTCATAGCCTTAATTGACAGCCAACTCCAATGGTAACCCGAAAAGCATATTCTGAACAACAGCTGTGAAACTCTAATGACTAACATTTTTGACTGACTGTAACCCTCAATGATCTATCAAAAATGAAGGAGTTAAGAAGGGTATGGCAGTTAGTAGAGTGGTCTTAAGGCTTTAAACTCTTTATGAGCTGCTTCCTGTAGTCAAGAATGCAAGGTTTGATTCTTTCTAGTTCTACTTGTATATTGTGTGGCTTTAAGCAAGTCAGTTCACCAGGCAGTATTCCTGTGATGTGTTGGATAACAAATGTGCATTTTCTAAGCAATAACTATAACACTCAGTGATTGGTATTATTGACCTATTGTAATCCACACTGACTTACCTTACCCGAATTTTCTGCAAATTATGGTAATCATCTTAGAGGGCAGTAATCTACACTGGAGGCAGTCAGGCAGGAGGAAGAAGTAATCCTGGGATATCATCCTGGAAAGCAGCAATAATCCTTCATCCTGGGACACATACAAGTCTCAACCTGTTTTAGAACAAGAAATTTGGACAAAACTAAAAAAAAAAAAAAAAAAAAAAAGGAAGAAACAAGGACCCAAAACCAGAGTCAGATTTTAAAAATTTCTCTTATAGGTCCATAGGTTCATAGGAGATTACTAGGCTAATGGCTTAAAAGTCCTTACAACCTTAGCCAATATAACCCAATTTTACCCAATATATGGTCCTTGGGTGCAAGAGGATAACATGGATTTGTGCCTATGTAGTGAGCAATAAGCATTGCCCCTATAAATAAGAGGCATAGGCAATACTCCAGGTGGGAATTTGTGACTCTCCTTCCATTGATACAAATTTTGTTTGAAGAGGGCCAAGGAGGGACTCTGCTTAATATTAATAAGCAGCCTTTTCCAAATAAGGGGCAATCTCCAAGATTCATATCTGTCTCTACAGCATGTTTGTTTGAGTCACTGACTAAGTTTGATCCATAGATATAGGTGACCATCATGCTGTTTGACTTGTGAATGTTTAGCAGCTCCATCAGGGCTGGATTTGTGAGTTCCTTGTAGGTCAGGCATAGGTCACCCCTTAATAGTCAGTAGGAGACAGAGTAAAGGGACAGAGCTTTTAGTCTATCCACACAGGACATGTTGTCTACACCCTGTATTTTCTTTGTGAGGAACCTCTGAGGTCACTCCAGCTGCTGTAAGTGCCTAGTCAAGTAAATGCCAAATGGTGCATTGTATTTAGTTATTGGCTAATGATGGCTGAGTACAGCAGGACTATAATCTCCTTGGATCTGGATGCCGTACCTTTACTTATAAGTTGTGCCAAATAGAAGGACTTCCTCACCATTGTGGACACATTGCAGTCAAACTTCAGGCTAGTATCTGTGTACCTAGATCTTTCACCTCTGAGCTCTTATGGGTATGCTATTGATGTTGCAATTTGCAGGGGTAGTTGACTTCCCAAGGGGTATGATAATACATTTTTTCACAATTTAGTTTTAGGCCATCATTCTGGCACTGATCATTTCTCTGATCTAGACCCTTCTGAAGGATATCTGTATCATTGAAGGGATTCAGTGTTTGCACCCAGCTTGTAGTTGTAGGCAAACTTTGTCATCCAGAGGCCTCACATTAGCCTTGACTTCACAGTAGTATATTCTGAACATGAATAGTCCCAGCACTGAGCCCTGTGGAACACCACTAGTAACTGTCCTCTTGTTGGATCTGGATTCACCCACTTTAAAGAAATGTGTGCTGTCCATGTGACAATTGGATATCCATCTGGTGACATAGGATTTATGCTCAGTTTTGTGAGTTTACATATGATACCTGACTGAGCAATTGTGTCAAATGCCTTGGCTAGGTCAAGGTAGGTGTTATGTACTGTTTTATTCTCATCCATGGCCTTAGTGACTTTCTCAAAGAAATCGACCAGACTCAGTAGGCTTGACCTGACTTGACAAAGCTGAATTGGTTCAGGTCCAGTATTTGGAGGTTGTCTATGTCATTATTTATCGGGTCTATAATTATTCTTTCCATGCCCTTACATATAAGACTAGTCAGACTTATGGGTCTGTAATTAACTGGGTCACTAGATGGTCTCCCTTTATGCAGGGAGTTGACTGTTGCTGTCCTCCACTCTATCAGGACAAAGCCAGTATGGAGGCTGTGGTTAAACAGAGATCCTAATGTGCCCTTTCAGTCCTGATTTAAGCTGTTTAAAGAGCAGTCTGGAATATCATCAGGCCTCACTGAAGCTGTGTTTTTAGCTTTAGAGAGCTCAGTACCAACCTGTTATTTGGTGATAATTGGTGGTGACATGTTGGAGGGTATTGCTTGGGGGACAACTGGGGGTAATGAGGTGAAAACTGAGTTGAATTTGTCAGCCAGCAGATTTGCTATATCTTCTGGCTGAGTATAGGTGACAGCATCTACAATTAATTCACTTGGGTGATGGCCTTAAAACTGCAGACATAAGTGAAAAATTATTTTTGGCTATCTTTAGCATTGGTGGCTATTTTTACTTCAACGTCTGCTTTCAAAGGCTTGACTAGTACCCTGATTCACTTGTTTATACTAATGAGGGACCTTTTGCTGTGTTTTGTATATTCTTTCTTACTTCTCGATAGGATTTTCTTTCTTTTGCTGTACAACCTATTAATACCTATTAATACCTGGGGTTCACCAGTGTGGCTTGTTTTTATGGTTTGACCTGGGTTTATTTCAGTCTGGTACTGTCATTTCTATGCAGTTTTTATATGGTCATACAGGGCTTTGATGTACACCTCTGCATAGAGTTCTGTGTTTTCTGGATTGGGGAGGCTTGGAAACTAGCCATCCCTTAATAGGGGGTAATTTACCTTAGAGAAGTTCTTAAAGTTGTGGGGGTTAGATGAGGTGACTGTTTTACCTTTATTTCAAGGGAGACTGCTTTTTGATCTGATCTTACCAGTGAGGGCATCATACTGGGTGGGGGGATGATGCAGCACTCTCCCATATTTGTGAGCAGCAGATCTAGGATATTTGTTCCTCTAGTGGAGGTGCAGAATAGCTGCTTCAGGGCATTTGAATTTACAAATTCAAGAACATTTTGGGCCTGCATGTTAGAGGTTGTGCATGCCTCCCAATTATTGGTTAAAAATCACCCATGAGTATGGTATAAGGTATGATGGTGAGTGACTCTAGTAACTTCAGGTGTGATGTATGGGTTTTCTGGTTCATGGTGGGGAGACCTATCTAGCGAGAATACGGCAAAGGATTTTTCCCATGGTTAGTTGGACATGGAGTAGTTCAACTCAATTTTCTCCTTATCACCCCCAGTTGTCCCTCAAGAAATATCCTTCAAACATATGTCATTGTTTGATCAGCCCTTTATGTAGATAGACACACCTCCACCTTTTGCTCTTTCATATTCAGTGGTTGATCAGAATGTATGAAAGGTGTTAGAGCCATGCACTGCTGGAGTGCTTTTCATGATTATCAACCATGTTTCAATAACTGCACAGATGTCAGCATTCTCTAGGGTGAAGAGAGCTTCCAGGGAGTGCAATTTCTTGTTCAGACACTGAGCAGTAACACCTTTAGTTTGTCCCAAGTAACTTTACATAAAAAGTTGCTAAAATATTTGGTTTTGCATTGGTATGCATTTTCTGAAGGACATGAAGTCTGAAACTCAAATGCCTGTTATTATTTAATGGCTTCAGTCTTAAATTTACAAGAAAACCTGACATTTTATGTGGAACAGTCCATAAATATGAGGCAAAAATTTGTGTTATACACACACATATATATAACATACACACGCGTGTGCACATGTGCACACACACACACACACACACACACACACACACACACACACACACACACACACACACACACACACACACTCACACACACACACTCCTGTGGTACTCAAAAACACTCTTTAATAGGCTTGCTTCTCCCATTGAATCTGCTGAGTTCTTCCACAGCTTCTCCCATTCAAGTCAGCTAGAGTTAGCTAAAATGTTCATAAAATGCATGTTAACACTTTCAAATTTTCCACATGCATCTGAGCTTCACTCTCATTATGTGATGCTGGAAGACCTTGTTTGTGCATGCCTACTGCTGCTTTGCTCTGTGCTTTTGTAGAGAATCTTCTGAAAGTTAGCAGAGATTTTTTTTTTTTAATTGTTCTTATAGCCCCTCCAGCCATCACCAGACCTTAGGCAGCTACTTAGGTCACCTTGTGCTGGATCCAGTCCTGACTATACCACATATTCAGACTGATATATTAATAGTCAAATCAAGACATATTTAATACATGACAACCTTGTAATTGTTACACTATACACTGTTCCTTCATTGTTCTATTAACTGAGGCATAAACTATTTTATGTAGAAATAATTTCTACTTGCATTAATTGTGTTTATATCTTGAATGTCAACTGACTCATACTAATGCCAAGTTGTGGTGCATGGCTGATGGCAAAATCTTAGTGCATGCACACTTATTTTTTTATTTTTTGCCATATGAAGACTGTCATTTCATTACAGTCATCTCTGACCACTAACAGTACTGTCTGCCAGCTGTCACACAAAGGATGACCATAAAGTGTCATTTGTGGTGTAAATTTCTAGTGCATGTGAGTCATGTACTTGTGTTTTAACTAACATCATTATTATTTTAGGTGAGGCCAAGTATAGACCACAAAGCCTTACAGACTGTACATGAAGAGATGTGAACTTAAGTATATTCTAGGCATACTTAGACATGACCATTATCCATATATGACATTGAGGCACTCTGAGTATATGTTATCAAAGCTGTTCTGATGTTCTTTAGATATTTGTCTACCTTTGTACCTTGCAGTTATGTTTTCTCCTTACATTGCAAATGTACTTTTTTTCCATAGCATGCACATTGAAGTGTGTTATTATTATTATTGTGGTAACCACAGTGGGAGAGGTAACAGTATAAGGGTTATTATCCATGTTGCTGAATTATATTTTGGCATTACTATAATGAATTACATGTTGATGTGTGTAGAAGGATTAATATTTAGAAGTTTGATGTCTACATCGTTAAATTAAATCCCTAAGTTCATATGCATCAATTGTATTTTTATATAAACACACTTGCCTTAAATTTTATTACACATTACTGTATTCAAAACTGTACACAATGATGTTCTCATACAGTAATCATTGTTTACCGACAATAAATATATATTGATAATTCATGATATACTGCAAGTCAGATTCTAATCTCTAGAATCCAAAATAAACATCTTGACCAGTGTGGTGTATATACTTATAACAGCAGCAAATCACCTATGTCATGGCTGTGAGGAATCAGTTATGTAAAGGTATGTCAGACTGTGTGTGTGTGTGTGTGTGTGTGTGTGTGTGTGTGTGTGTGTGTGTGTGTGTGTGTGTGTGTTTGTGGGGGTATGTGAAACTTCCACAGCACATCTGTACAATGTCTTTACAGCAATAATGTGATGCATACTCGTACATAGTTTGCAATGAGTCATGCAAGGTATTTATAATTATTAAACAATCATCATATTTTCAGGGAAGGCAGTTGTTTAACAGCAGGGTACATTATGATGCAAAAGTGACATTTTCACATGTATTAGTCCACAAAAAAGCATACAGGTATACTATGCCTAATGTGGAATTCAAATCCTGCACCTATTATGCTGTCATTCAGTACAATATTTATTAACACATTGAGCCATTAAGGTAGTTACTGAGAAAGTACTTTTCAGAACTCACTGATGTCCAATATGCTACGTGGACTGCACTGATGGCCTTCTCATTTGTCAGACCATTGGCTAGGTCTCTGTGCATGAATAATTATTCTATTTTTCATTTTTTTGTCATAGGATGATAACTATAATTCCCTAAGTGGCAGTTATGGCTGGCACTTGTGTACAATGGCAAATGTCACATAAGGATGAAGTTAAGAAATACAAATAAAATTAAGTCTGGTAATTTGTCAAGTTTGTGGGTTTCAGTAATTAAAATGTGTACACAAAGTATCACAATTTGAGGAACAGAACACTTTCACAGGATTTGAACACTGCACACATGGCATTACAATTGAACACTGACATTAAGAACACATTGTACCACATGAACAGTTAAATTAATAGCAGAATATCATGTACTAGTTCAACTCACTTTACTTCTGAAATTGCCATTTAGGCTGCACTATACTTACTCTGTCAGACGTTTGTTATTTTTGATTACACAGTAAATTTGTAATGCTGGGAGTATAGGACATTTGTGGATCATAATGAAGGTGAGGGTATAAACACTCTCTGCTGGACAGACTTAATGGTGTTGTGAATTATTAATTGGATTATCTTTGTTTATGAAATGTCTTAAAGCCTGCTATACATATATATATTCCATTGGTTTTAATGTGCATAGATCTTTACCTTCAAGCCATATTCACATCATCGGACATCTTTACCCCATGTTTGAGATGTACAAGATGTGTGCACAGCCACCTCACATAAAATTGATATGATCTGGACAATATGTGAATCAAGGTTCAGTCATATTTCCCTATTAGTATAACATAAACACACCCTTTCAAAGTCTGATTGTCATCAGCATGAATCTTTATCACATCATTAACTGACCAGTGCTGTTAATGGGGCACATTTGCAAGGTATTAGCTTGCTAAAGTCATAATCCCCATTATTGTACTGCTGGTTGATGGGGACATGATTGATCAGGGTAATGTGGTAGCCCTAGGTGCAGACACAGCAGAACCTTCCCATCACCCAAGCAAGGTTGTCCATGTAGTCATGGCACTGGATGTTGTCAAGATAATAACTCATTCAGTAGACAAACGTAGTTAGCATTCAGTTAACACTCTGATGTCCAGCCAGCCTTGAGAGTGCATACTTGCTATTAACTCAGCTCTCAAACTTACAGACTTCCCCTGCGAAAGATATGCCCTCCTGTATTCCTCCATGCTGTGTAAATGATGAAGACTGTGCAATGCCTTTTAGACAATTTGTGATTTAGGTTTGACTATGTCTAATCCTCATAGTGGCCATCCAATGCATTGGTAGTCAAGGTCTTATTTTCCTGTGTATACCTAATAATTTTTAATATGTGTTTAGTCTGCTAATGTTTTGTAGCAGTAGTAGTTGTAACAGTAGTAGTAGCAGTAGTAGTTGTAGTAATAGCAGTAGTAGTTCTTATAGTAGTAGTCATAGTGGTATTAGTAGTAGTTAGTAGCAGTGGTAGTAGTAGCTGTAGTACTAGTAGTTATAATAGTTCTAGTAGTGGTAGTTATAGCAATAGCAGTTAGTTAGTATTAGCAGCAGTATTAGCAGTTGTAGCAGTAGCAGTATTAGTAGTAGCAGTAGTAGTAATTGTAGTAGTGCTAGCAGTAGTAGTAGTGGTAGTAATAGTTTTAATAGTAATAGTGGTGGTAGTTATAGTATTTGTATTAGTAGTAGCAGTAGGTGTAGTGGTAGTAGTAGTAGTAGTAACATCAGTAGTAGTATTGATAGTAGTAGCTATTGTAGTAGTAGTTATAATACTTGTAATAGTGGTAGTTATAGTAGTAGAAGTATGTTGTAGCAGCAGTAGTAGCTTTAGTTGTAGTAACAGTTGTAGTAGCAGTAGTTGTGATGGATAGCTTACTAACCCACTTCTGCAGATGATGCATTTAGTGTCCTGCCCTCTGTAAGGGCATCTGACTTTGTCTGATTATGACTAATGCAAAGAGTGACCATGCATTGCATGGGTAGGCAAAGTTTGCTTTTCTTGTGTATAAGCAAAATATTTTATTTTTTGTCTTGGTTATGCTTAACTTCTGTAGTCATGCTTATATAGGATAGCTTATTCATCCACCTATGCAGATGTTGCTGAGAGCATCATGCCCTCTGGAACGGCATCTGACATAGGCTGTATATGTCTGCTGCACAGAGTGGCCAGACAATGCATGGGTAAAATCAGTTTGTTTTGCTTGAATGCATCATTGTTAGTGTCTACATTTGTTGGATGTATCAGTTTATGTGTTGTGATAGTCCTGGGTATGCATCATCATTTTACTGCCTGCTTACTCTGTTTAGGTATTGTAATATTTGTTCAAGATCATATATCTTTGGCTCTGTTGATGATCCTAGCCTTGGGTTGCCTATGTGTGATGCTTACAGTAGCCAGCCAGTGCATGTGTAAGCATAGTCTGGTTTATTTGTATTCATCGGTGCTATTGTCTGTATCTGCTGAGCTCTTTTATTATTTATATGGTGACTATATGTGCAACTTGATAACACTAAGCCAGTGCCATGGCATATTGTGCCTACCTCCATCTGGCATGGTTGAGCCTGCTGCTAGCTTCTTATCTGACTACTTGTCTGTATCAGCTACTACTGCTTGAGATTCAGAGAACTGCAGTCCCAGTACTGGGTCACTCTGCTATAACATTTTCCAAATATAATATTATGTAAAATGTCAAACACAGTATTATTGCAGGGATGTTAGGGTCATACTGCAGGGACTTCCAGATGTAGCCAGACAGCAGAAAAGTGACTTGAGCAAGCCAAACACACTGTCTGTGATGTTTCTAGTTTTTGAGTGGGTGTTATTGTAACCTTGATCTGGGGCTGTGTAGATTTCTCATAGGCGTCATCAGTTAAGGTTCTAGGGCATATTCAGTGTTGCCCACTAGATGTCTCTGTAGCATGTCAGCCCTTGCAAACCTTGGTAGAGGTCACAGGTGTGCCCCATATGTGGTAGTGAAATTACCTGGAAGACCTACTGACACATTGTTGATGATACCTCATGCAATACAGATCACCTGGCAGTTGATGGAGTGATTCTATTTGTGGTTCATGTACCTCATTCCCAGTTCACCAAGTGGGATCTTTCTTTCAAGCAGGAACAGTCTATTGCCCATGGCAACTCGAGGAATTGGAAAATGGCATAGACATTTTGCATTGTGCTATTTCCTCTTGATCATGTGGGAACCACATTTGCTACCTCACATGTTGAAGCATTACATTGAGGAGCTGGTAGAGTATTGTTAAAGTAGAAGACTATGAAAACTGCACTGTATCCCCTGTAGGCTGCTGACATGTCTGTGCAGCTAAAATATATAAAGCTAAGCACACCTCAGTATCCAATAGGATAGGTTCTCCTCAATTCTTATGGAGGTGCAGATGGGGGCAGCATTTGTCCACTATTTGTGGTATGCTGACGCTATCCACCCTGTAGTAGTCCATTATTTCTATTTTATGGTGCCCCTAGTAGGTTAAAAGTGATCTGAAAACCCTATGCCTTTGGGGGGAGCATGACATCTGACAACATTATCAGCAGCAGCACCTTCTATAAGGGCCTCTTTTCAGGTTTACAATAGCTAAAGCAGTTCATAACATATTTTAAAGTTTTTCCTACAGCTATATGTGGGCATATGGCTAAATTCACTGTTAAGCTGTGTGCAACATTTTTGCACAGATTTCATATATTTCTGATGCTCCACCATTTAGTTCACTTCATTAACATACAGCACAGCTGATTGTACTGTTGTTAGCATATAATGTAGGTATCCTTTGCTTTTCAGCTTACCATGATATATGCTGTTGTTTCCTGAATCACACTCAACATTATCATCATTATGTGTCATGCAAATGAGCTTAGCATGATGAACAACCTTTCACAAATCCCAGCCATAGTGTCTGCAGCATTTTGTGTAGAAGATTCTAGACATGTCCCAAAAACAGGACACCGTCATTCCTTCTAATAAAAAGTGGGGGGCAGAAGTAGAAATGAAGTGCTTTTGGCATCTCCTACAGAGGGATTTTTAACCAAGAGTGGAGACTCTTGGCATAACCTTGAAGAGAAAAAGCTATGGAGTTCCAGAAAGCTGCATTTAGATGCACTTAAGGGGATACTAGTAGGCTACACATGGATTTATTCCACTGAATATCAATATCCTAGTTATTGATGTGTTTATGTGCAATGAGAACTAGAGACCTTTTTGTAGCTGAGTCTGAGAGCAACACACCAGCTTGCCTTAGCTGGAAAAGCAAGCCTGAGATTTATGAAAGCTTTCTTTTGAAATAATTCATACTGACTGGAACACTAGAATTAAAATATGTTAAAGCAGAAGTATATTTAGTTTCATTTTAAGTTGAAGATCACTTTTATTTTGGACCCAAGACTCTAAATAAAATGCACTTGAAGTAAAGTACTGACTCCAGTATGTATTATATATTGCACAGGTAGTTTTGGTGGGCACTGTTTAGTTAACATATTTCAAACTATTTTGATTCAGCATTGGTGGAGTATTCTTGAGGCAGACAAATATAAGTGTCAGAGTTAATTATACCACCTTAGAGAGAGGCAGTCATTAGGCTTTCCTTTGCCACACTAAAATCAGAGAGCCAGAAAAAGAAGCTAGTCTTTAATTGTGAAGAAAATAAAATAATAATTACCTCAAGTTTAAAAGAGTTATATGAGAAATACTGTTAAAATAGTAAGTTCTGTTTAATCTTTTAGCAAAGCAATATAGAATTGTTGGAAGGTTGCTAAATGAAAACATGTATAGTGAATGCTCTAGTTCACTAAAAGAAATGTACTGGGAAATGTTATTATGAAGTATGAAGTATGGTCTCCATGAAGCTGGTTATATGCAAGTAGGAAGCATTGCAAAGTTTTCTTGAGGTCTTAATTGCATAAAGTAACTTACAGCAGTTTAAACAGAGTAGAATTCCAATGAATTGTAAAGTACTTAGTAGAATCAAATTACTTATATCTTTGCTGTTAATACTTAGTATAGAAAAGGGGCATGTTAAAAAAATTGAAGCAATAACTGATGTAAAAAAATGTTAGAAAAAGCTTGGGTGGATGTAAATGATTCCAAGAGTAGTTGTTGCTTTCTTTATACATGTTCTCTACAATATTTACAAATGTCATAGTCATGTCATGCAGTTTCACAATACATTCATGTTACTATTTTTCACAAATTATCCTCATTATGCCTTCAAACCACAACCATCTTTTATTTCTAATACTATTTCTTTGATGTCCTTTTTGTTATAAATTAACTCTTCACAATACCATTTCCATAAGCAGCATATTCCATCTTTCATCCTCAACCCCTTTTCACATTTTACACATGGGATTAGGGTGTCCCTTCAACAGTAACAATCATCTTGAGCCAAGGTTTACACTTCCAGGTGGCTAGCCCTGCCAAAGTAGTTTATCTGTACCACTCACTCACACCTACAGCCAATTTACAGTGTTCAATCCACATACTGCATGTCTTTGGAATGTGGGAGGAAACCAGAGAGCCTGGAGGAAACCCATGCAACTACAGGGAGGACATGCAGACTCCACACATAAGGCACACCAGCTGAGAATTGAACTGGAGAACCTTGCTGTGTGGCAACAATGCTAACTGCTGCACCACCACAAACAGCATATTGTCATAAATAAAATATTATCACATATATCTATTTCTTAGTCCCTTCTTTGCATTTACCAAATACTATATTCATGTTAATATTTTTGAATAATTTCAATTTATAAGCCCTTTTAAAAACATTCTAATATTCCTTGCTTTCTTTGCAGTCCAAAAACAATGTGTTGGCATTTCTTCAGCATATATTATATAACCTTTTCTCATACCTTATATTTCATATCTCCTTTTACAGGCAATTTGTTCAGCAATGTTTCCATAAAAATCCTCCTTCAGAAAATATTCCATATCTCCTTTGTTTTTATTGCAACATTCATATTTTTTTCAGATTAATTTCAACATGTTTCAATGGAAATACAAAAAAATGTTCTTTCATTATTTTCTGGTACTAAATTTTCCTATCTGTTTTTCCATGATACAATGATGTTTTAATTTTTTAAATGTTTTTACATGAAAACTTTATCAAAATACATTATAAACACTGGTTAGTGAGATAAGTTTTCTTAGTTAAGCATTATGTTAGTCTTAGTGCAAAAAGTCAAGTGTTACAGTAACCGATACATTCATCAGAGCCACACCAGTCATGAGGATTGTGCAGAAAGTATCATGAGTGTCTTTTGCCCTGACAAAAAAAAATACAATTGCTACTAAATATGGAATAAGTTACTCCTGTCTTGAAAGGATTATATGGATGGTGTATTATAACAGAAAGGAAATTTCAACTCTTCAAACTTTATTACACAAAACACATTTCCATATCCCCTCTGTAGTACAGCCCTCATGCATGGTATACTTCATCATCAGTGGCTGGGTCATTTTTGTTTATATCCGTATCTATAGTCGATTTCATTTTTTCCATCATACACAACCCAAAACTGACATCTGCATTTGCCAATTTAAGTTAACTCCATACAATATATTACATTTTCTTGCAGTCTTCATGCATGGTGCACCATATTTCATCAGCAGTTGGCTGCTTCATTTCCTACCCTATTCCTATCTCCACCCTTTGGATGATTCCCTTTGGTTTTCCCTCTCCTTCCGGTATGATTTCCTCACTCATAGTATGTATTATCTCTTTCCATTGCCTTTTCATTTCCCTTCTTCCCCTTTCCTCATTCTAGTCCATTTCTGCCAGCTTTTCTTCATGTCTAGGAACCTCTTTTGTAATTCTTGCTCCAAAATAGTTTTCCCTTTCCATTTTTCAGTAATGATGGTTTTAACTTCAGTACTAAGAAGTCTGATAATGTTCATTTACATTTCCTTCCAGATGATGTCCTCTTTCCTTATGCTCCATATACAGAATTTCCAAGTAGCCTCTGTTTATTTTAGCGTTATGTCTTCCCAAATCATCTGTGCCTGCTTCCAGATCTGTTGTGCCCACACAATCCAAAACCATGTTCATTATTCTTACCTCAGCCTCCTTTCTGCATTCCTTTACAAGTGCCATGAAGGTTAGATGCCAGCTATGTAGTTTTCTCAGGCTTTGGTCTCCTGCTTCATGAACTTTATGCATATCCCTAACTTCCTGATTTGTCTTCTTCCAATGCCCTGCAACTCTCTTCTAACCTTCCTCCCTTCTCCAATTCTTTCTCATTCTTTCTCTTTTAACTTGTGCCTTCTTTCCCTTAAAGCTTCATTGACCTGTTGGTCTTGCTTCACTAAACTCTTCCATTTTTGACAAGATGCCACCCTCTCTCCTTTTGTCCTCCTTTTATGTTTCTTTTTCCAGTTGCCATATCTGTATTCCTTTTCCAGGTATCACTGAGTATAGAGTAGTTCCACCACTGGGTCTCTGGTATTTTGTATTTCTGTATTAACTCCTCCATTGTTTTAAGTCTTCCACCACCCTCTTTTTCTCTTCATACCAAATTTTCATTATAAGCTATTTCACTTCTCCATTTTCATCAGTTTTCTTCCCTGTATTTTCTCCCACTCTTCTGTTCCCCATAGTTTTTGAGGTTCTCTCCAGCCCATTTCATACATCACAATTATTTTAGTTCAGCTTCATTCATGTTTTTTTAGTAAACATCTCCTTGTCCCCTCTCCCATACTTGCTTCTGTTTAACCTCTTTCTTATCTGTTTCTGGCCCAAACCCAGACCCAGTCGTAAATGGTAACCATTTTTTTTAATGTGTAGCAATGATGTTCACTGGTAAAGGAGAGAAGATGATGAACCTTAGGATTTTGTTTTTGGTGACTTGCAGTGTGTGGGTTTTATGGTAAAAGTAGGGCATTTAATGATAGGCAATATTCTAATCTTAGCAAAAGAATATTATAGTTTGATAGGACCTCCAAAAGTCAATTCTCCATGGCCTACTGATCAGTGGTGTAGCCCTTTCAGTTTTCCGCCCTTCCCCTTCACAAAATCATGGTTGAGTGGGGCGTCCCCATACACAGCCCTTCCGTCCCACCTACAGTCATCCCAATGTCCCATTACTGGTCTTTGTCACCCCATTTATCATAAACACTATACTGTGCATATTGCTTTACTTCTACAATGATTTGGATTTCATTTAAAAGTTTTATTTTTCATTTTACAGCACAAACATTACTAGACATCTGCTAAACAAAGCCATGCAGTCTCACAATGAAAATATGCTTATCATTAAAACTTCCTTGCCCTTGAAATTCACATTAATTGAAACAACACTGAAACCCAGATTCAAAGAAAATGCATCTGGCCAGTGGCAGATAAAGTTTACCTTTGGGCTGTTTTCAAATCATAGGTCCCTTGCACACAAGACATACATGTGTTCTTTGATACACCTTCCTGACTGTATTAAATTATATTCCTTGCATAATACAGTACAGTTGTTAGACAGCATTTTAAATTTGTTTTGAATATTTTTCCAGTAAACAATGAAACTTAATGCAATAACCAGTAATGATAAAACTGCCCAGTTCAGAATATTTCCATCATAAACGTCTACTCAAACTTCTACAATCCACCAGTATCAGTGAATATGCGCAATCTCTGCAGAAGTAAAATTCATCTAAATAATTCCACATTAAAGACATCTGTAACTAATGAAGAGGTTGCTGCTAGCTTACAACTTTATATTTCATTATTTCATCTACAAATAAAGTACCTGTTGCCATTGAGGAATACATTGCCTATGTTACATTAAAAAATAATAAGCCAGTAATATTGCAATAGGGAATGGATGGCAAACTAACAGGTTCATACTAGTTACTAGTTATCATCACCAAAGAGCACATTCTCAGAACTGCAGCCTCCACCTTCTTTAAAAGTATAACACAGTACAGTATCAGCAATGAATCTACATTATTTGGAAGTAGAGCCCACAGCCTTCTGCATCATGGCAAGTACTCTACCTGTTATGCTACTAACAATGCAAGCAAATGTGGCATAAGCAGCACTAAACTTCTTTTCCCATGAACTCTCATCTCCTTTTAAAATCCACTCAACACCAACTGTATCTCTCAACTTTGCAGTACAAGAAATCTGAAAAAAGCCAAAATTTATTGGGGGAGACAAAAGGTGAAAAATCAGGGACACATTTAAACTTTGCTTGTATAATCTTGGAAAGTTGCTAGAATAAAATATGTTTCCTGAAAGATAGGAAGACAGAAACTTAAATGGCTATTATTTAGTAAATTCAGTTCTCTCATAGCTCTCAACCTCTTAGCACAAAAAGTCTGGACAAAGCCAATAATGGGGGAATACAGCCTCAAAAATACTGACAAATTTCAAATATTGATCTTATAAACTTAGAAAATTGCTAGAATAAAAGGTTTTGTTTTGCCATGTATTTTTCTGAAGATATGAATTCTGAAATTCAAATGCCTGTCATTATTTACTGAATTCAATCCTCACTGATTTGCCACAAAAATTCAGAAAACCACAGCTTTTATGAGGAACAGTTACAGAACAAAACTATGAAGCAATTTGCCACAAAAATCCAGAAAACCACAGCTTTTATGAGGAACAGTTACAGAACAAAACTATGAAGCAATTTACCACAAAAATCCAGAACACCACAGCTTTTATGAGGAACAATTACAGAACAAAACTATGAAGCAAAACTCTGGACAGTTTTCACAAGTGGTGGTGTGTACGGGAGGAAAAAGCACAATACAATAGACTGCTGCATTGACAATAACTGCTCCCAATACAAATAAGCTTCCTGCTGCATTGCAAATAACTGTTTCATCACACAAACACCTTACCTGGGCTTGCAGAACACTTGACAAAGTGCATCCATTATGGCTGTGGAGGAAAAAGCCCAATGCAATAAGCTGTTGCATTGAAAATAACTTTTCCCAATACAATAAGTTGCTGCATTGAAAATAACTGCTCCATCATGGCCACGTGTGAAAGAAAAGAACTGTTCTTGTATTTGAAATTATGGCCATGTGAATTGCATGCATGCTATGTACACTGGAGCCCTTAGTCAGTTCCGACAGGCTGTTCACTCCTCTGCACATGATGACATCAGCCCCAAAGAAAACTAAAATAAAAACCAGCCGAGAAATTCGGAAATTAAGGGGTGCCACTTGGGAATCATGGCACCCCATTTTTGAACCTCAAAAATGGTAAAAAACAAGATTATTGG
This sequence comes from Protopterus annectens, assembly GCF_019279795.1. Lineage (NCBI taxonomy): Eukaryota > Metazoa > Chordata > Ceratodontiformes > Protopteridae > Protopterus > Protopterus annectens. The sequence goes on along the minus strand of NC_056730.1, from coordinate 1,042,845,892 downwards.
TACAGTTGAGAGGTATGCTCCAGCTCCCCAATCACCCTTCCTTCTTTCCTTCTCTTCTTTCCTTCTGCACTTAGCAGTTTTCCTCAACAATAGCCTTGATCCCATTTCAACATTGTTCTTCCAGTTTGTCCCTGTCTTTCAGTTGCCTTGTACTGATGTCTTTGTTAATCCTTGCAGTGTTGCTTTGCCAACTGTCTTGTTCCATTTATTGTTAGCTCAGATCCACTCTTTATCCTTGTTTTTGATTCCTGCACACTTACCTATTGTCTCACTGCTGCATTATCCTGTATTTGGACATCTTCCATCACTTCCATTAGGTTTTCTTTCCCTAAGAACCTATCTAATCTACTTGCTTGTAGTAAAATGTTTCTTGTGAAGGAGTTTTCTTACTCAGTTAAACTAATAGCTTTCTCTACATATGTTCAGCCACTCTCCCTCTTTCATTCCTTGGACTAGTTCTTGTCCCATCTTTTTACTGTATTCCCTCATTATGCAAAGTTTTTTTCAGTTACTTGGTGACATTGTTGGCCCCTATTATCTCTATTCTATATGTTCTGGTCAGTGGCCAGTTAGCAAAAAATTCTTGTAGAATTTCCCTGTTTAATATTGTTTCCTATTGTCCAGTGTGCACCTTCGACCCTTCCCTGTCTTGCTGACCATTTCTACCTTTAGCTGGTAATAACACAGTATCTTCTCCCATTCTTCAATTTTCAATCTTGTTTGTTGTAATGGAACAATGTCTCCTCCATCTTCTTTAACTTTTACTGTATTCTTCTTCTGACAGAATTTGATAAACCCTCAGTGTTCCAGGTAATTAATTGTATTTCCTCACTGTTTTTACCCACCCTCCTTGCTTTCTCAGCTTCTATCATCCAGCATGATCCTTTCTCTAGGCCTACCCTGCAAGCTGAACATTGTATTCTTTGGCAGCTACCTACACTCAGATTCCTCCTCCTCAACACTGGCCTGTGGATCTTTGCCTTTTGGCTCTTACAAGTGCATGGATATGCTATGGACAGGGGCCTTTTAAGACTTTTGTTTGTTTCCTTCCATTGTCCCTCATACTAATAAATTGCATGTTAAACCAGTACTGATGTCACAATTCTTTAATATTACAGAATTTCCATTCACTGGACTCCTCTCCCCACTGTTTTCACCTGTCTGGTGCACCAGCTTCATTTGTGTGATAGTTCAATATTTTTTTTTGCAGTTTTACTGCTGTTTACTATGTTGCTTATATACCATTGTTCCTTTATTTCACATTTCTCCCTAGGGTGTTGTTTATTTTTCCTTTGTTTCTGTCCATGTATTCCTTTGCATGCCTCCAGTGGTTAAATCAGCAATTATTAATTATAGGTTCATGGGTGTGTACCAGGCTAATGACCACAAGAGCCTTTTTAATCCTAGCCATGCATCCCAAAATTCTGACAAGTTCTGGTACCCTTGATAAGTGTTATCAGGGGTTTGGGAGATTAAACATTTACAAGCAGATGGCTGGGAGATGAACCATTTACAGTTTTCCCATGTCAATTAGAGACATAGCTGCCAAACCATGGAGACATTTACTATTCCCCATCCATTTGTCCAAGTTACATTTGAATTGGGTTAGGGAGGAACTCTGTTCCACATGGATGGGGAGCCTGTTCCAGAGAAGGGGTAGTCTCTGGGATACATACCTATCTCTCCAGCAGGTTGTATTTATATCTCAGGCAAGATTTAAATCTTTAGAGTGGGTAATTCTGGTGCTGTTTGTTTTGCGGATATGGAGGAGTCCTATCAAAGTGGAATCTGACAATGCCTTGCATGCCAGGCATAGATCACCCCTCAACAACCTGTTGGAGACAGAACACAGGAACAGGGCCTTGAGGTAGTCTGCATAGGACATGTTACTTATGCTCTGTATTCTTATAGTGAGGAACCTCTGTGGACGTTCCAATTGTTGGATATGCCTGGTTAGCTATATAGCAAATTGGGCATTGTACACAATTATAGGTCTGATGAATGATGAATACAGTGGAGCAATGAATTCTTTGGACCTAGGTGCCAAACATTTGTTTAAAAGTTGCACAATATAAAATTATTTCCTCGTTAGTGTAGGCACATGATGGTCAAAGACTAGATTGCTGTCTATGTGTGTCCCCAAGCCCCTGACTACTGAGTTAACTCTTAGGGTGTGTTGTAAATATGACAGTTTCCATGGGTGTCTGACTTCAAGAAGGATACTATTATGCATTTCTTGGCATTTAGTTTTAATCCATGGATCTGGCACCAGTTGTTTGATGGTGTCATCCCTTCCTGGAGAACATTTTTGTCATTGTGGGATTCAAGCTCTTAATTTGCAGTCATCAAAATTTAGTCAGCCAGAAGCCATTGACATTGGTCTTGACTTCAGGGAAGTAAATGCCAAAAAGGAGCATTCCCAAGACTGATCCCTAAGGGACTCTGCTTCTGACTTGCCTCTAACGTCATGGGTCCTGTCTGTGAGCCAGCTGGTTATTGACCGGGTGACATGAGGGTTTATACCTAACCTCTTAAGTTTGTCAACAATGCCTGAGTGGGGTATTGTGTCAAATGTCTTGGCCAGGTCAAGTTAGGCAGTGTGAACCATTTTGGCCTCATCCATTGCTCTGGTGACCTTCTCAAAGAAGTCTACCAGATTGAGTAGGCTTGACCTGCCCTTGGTGAAACCAAATTGGGCTGGGTTCACTGTCTGGAGGTTTCCTATGCCATTATTGATAATTTCCATGATAAGTATTTCCATGGGTTTGCATATGGGACTAGTGAAACTTATGACTCTATAGTTTTTAGGTCTGTTGTTTGCGCACCATTGTGCAGAGGGATGACTGTTGCTGTTCTCCATTCATGGGGCATGAAACCTATTTGGAGGCTACATTGAAATAGCAATTCCAGAGGGCCTGATAGATCATATTTCATGCTATTTAGAAGGCATCCAGGGGATATTGTCTGGGCCCAATAATGCATTGTTCTTGACCTTAGAGAGAGCATTAAGGACCTGTTCTGTAGTGATAGAAGAGGGAGTTAGATTTGATGGCAATTTCTGAGGGAAGCCTAATGGGGAGAGAGGGGTAAAGTTGGAGATGAATTTGTCGGCCAGTAGGTTTGCTATATCCTGTGGCTCAGTATAAGTGGCTCCATTTACAATGCGTTCTGCACATAATTGTACATTGCATTTGAGGTTGCAGACATAAATAAAGAATGCTTTGTGGTTGTCCTTGGCCTAGGAAGACAAATTTACCTCAGATTTGGCTTTGGTAGACTTTATTTGTGCTTTGAGTTGTTTATTTGATTAGAGTGCTTTTATCCTGCTACGTGCTGAACCTCCTAATTTTTGCCATGATTTTCTTCCTTCTGTTATACAGCCTATTGATGTTGTGATTCTGCCAGGGAGGCTTGTTTTTTGAGTTAACTCTCTACTTCTTCCTGGTCGGTACAGCTGCCTCTTTGAAGCTATTAACAAGCAAAAATGATGTAGTCTGAAGCTGCAGGCAAAGTTAATCAAAAAGTTCAATTTGTGAAAATGAAAATCAAGTAAAAATGACCAAAAGTTTACTTTATTGACACAGGTTAAGGGCTTTTGTCCATCCACTTGGACTTCATCAAAACAATAAAACAAATACAACTTTCGCATTATACATCCGCTCAATTAGAACATGATTAAAGGTAAATGCATGGTAATTAAAAGTAACTAGATGTCATTAAACTGTTAAAGCAAAAGGCTCAATATAAACATACAGTATATTCTAAAGTTAGCACTTAAAAGCTATCCATAAAAGTGTGTCATTAAAAACTTTCTACATAAATATAAGCATCCAAAACAAATTTTCACTAGCAAAAAGCACTGAGTATAAGTATATAAAACAATATCAAAGATGTTGAAAAATATAAATTCAAAGTTTAGCTGCTCTCATTTTCAATACTGGTTGTAGTGGAACGTGGCCATTAAGACCTGGAGTAACAGTAGCATCCAACCTAAGTTGCCAGAGGAGTTTCTTATACGCCATCCTGTTTTCCCAGGTTCCTCCTGTGGCACCCAGTTGAACAGTTTCTAAAATGACAAATACAAATTTCTTAAAACCCACACAGGTAATGGAGTGTCTGTATAACACATTGTTCGAGTTGGTCGTTCTCATACAGTACAAGTGTTCATAAATCTTCTTGGCCAGTTTCCTCTCAGTCTTACCTATGTAAAAACAGTAACATCAGTTGCAAACTGCTAACTAAACTAGCCCTGTTAAATTACAATCACCTCTCTTAAATGTGATAGTTGTTTGACAGTAATTGTTCAATGTAACCTTTTCCTTCTCAACCATATACTGACAGTAATTACACCTACCACATTTAGTAGACCCTGTCCTATAATTCAGTTTTCCCTTTTCCAATGTTTCCTTAATGTTGTTGTGGACCCAATAAATGAGAGATGGCTTATCACCAATTTGTTGATAAAGGCCCTCATCAGTTTTTAAAATGGCCCAGTTGTGAGAAATAATATTTTTTACCATATTACTTAGTCCATCATACTTGATGGCCAACCCATGGTGAAAATTTCTAAAGTCTGATTGTGTGTCTGTATCTGGGTCTTTCACCAAATGTGGTTTACCTATAATACATGGAAAATTGTTTTTCTTTTTCTCCGTAACTTTCCTCCTCAGTGTCTATAATAAAACCTGGGGATAACCTCTATCCAAAAACACAGTGGACATATTCTCTAACTCATTCAAAAATAATTCCTCATTGGATGTCATTCTAGCTGCCCTAATGTACTGGCCCTTTACAAGGTTCCAGGGTGACCGCTGTTAAAGTGAGGATAGGAATTAAAGAATGCCTCTTTCCTAAATATAGATGTCAATTTACCAGATTCTATTGAAAGTTGGACATCCAAAAAGTGGGTGGTATGTGAGTTCTTATTATGTATAAATTTCAAAAAAATCTGCATTGTGTCTCAAATATGTAAAAAAACAATTAAATTTCTGATGGTTTCCCTGTCGAAATAATAAAGATATCATCCAGGTATCTGACATAAAATGACCAGGATGGTGCAAATCTAGAATGAAGAATAAATCTTTTCTCCCATGTTAACATAACAAGGTTGGCAAGAATGGGGGCAAAAGTGCCCCCATTGCTATGCCACTAACCTGTTTGTAAAATTCCCCTTCAAAATGTAAAAAGTTGTTACACAACACTAAATCCATAAGTTCTACCAACAAACGTGTCTCAGTGGTATCAAACAGTTGATGTTCTATAATGGCTTCCTCAAAAAACTCCAGTCCAGTATTGCAGGGAATACATGAGAAAAGATCAACCACATCAATGGTTAAAAAGCATGTATGTTCTCTCAGAAGATCGGGACTGAGCTTAACTAAAGAATCCTACGAGTCATGTAAAATGTGTCGATTATAACTGAGAAGAGATTTCAGTTTTCTGTCAATGTAAGCATCTAAGAGGTAAGTTTTGGAACCCTGAGCTGCCACAATTAGTCTATAAGGTGGATCTACTACATTTTTGTGTTTTTTTCAGGATTCCAAAAGCTGAAGGGATTGAAGGGTCCCTATCGTGTAGGAATTCATAGATTTCAGCTGTAATGGTACCTTGCAGTAGGGCATCTTCTAAAAACAAGTCAATGTTTCTGTAAGCTATGTTTATCTAATTCCTGGATACAGTCAGATAATGGGTTTCATCTTGTAACACATTAAAAATTTTACTACATAGTTCATCTGTGTGGTAGGGTCTTTATTAAATGGACAACACTTAAAATGTTGAGTACAACATGTTCAACAGCTTTTAAGTGAAAGTTCATCTAAGCAAAACCCATAGTGTCAAAACAAAGATTTTCGAAAACTTATAGTTGGCCAGCCATCAGGAAGCCAATGGCTGACACCTCAAATGTACTGTACACTATTAACCTCCCCCCCCCAAAAAAAAAAAACAAATCAACAAACAAAATTAAGTGGGGTGCTTTGCCCTCCACATCCCCCCTACTTAAATATACCAACTCCGAGATCGTACCATAGTGGAGGACTGTCATAACATTACACAGGATGAATGACGAGACCACACCACAGTGGAGGACTGTAAGAACGGCTAGACAAGGTGAACGTTCTAACGTCAGCCATTTGCTTCCTGACAGCTAGCCAACTATAACTTTTTGAAACTCCTGGTTTCGACATTCTTAGGTTTCACTTAGATGAACATTTACTTAAAAGCTGTCAAGCATGTCGTACTTGACATTTTAAGCATTCATTCATCTAATACTGAACAGTGTGGTAATCGTAACACCCCCACCCTTGGCCTGTTTCACAATTCTGATGAATTTGTCAGTATATGGTTGAGAAGGAAAAGGTTACTTTGAACAATTTTTGTCAAACAACTATTACATTCAAGAGAGGTGACTGTAATTCAACAGGGCTAATTCATTTAGCATTTTGCTTCAATGTTACTGTTTTTATGTAAGTAAGACTAACAGAAAACTGGCCAAGAGGATTTACAAGCACTTCTATGATATGAGAAGGGCCAACTAGAACAATGCATTATACAGACACTCCATTACTTGTGAGGGTTTTAAGAAATTTGTATTTGACATTTTTGAAACTGTTCCACTGGATGCCAGAGGAGGAGCCTGGGAAAACAGGTTGGAGTATAAGGAACTCCTCTGGCAACTTAGATTGGATGCTACTGTTACCCCAGGTCTTAAAGTCCATGTTTCACTACAACTGGTATTGAAAATGAGGGCAGCTAAACTTTGAATCTGTATTTTCCAACATCTTTGATATTGTTTTATGTACTTACACTCAGTGCTTTTTACTAGTGAAAAATTGTTTTGAATGCTTATATTTATGGAGAGAGTTTTTAGTGACACTTTTATGGATAGCTTTTAAGTGTTTACTTTAGAATACACTGTATGATTATATTGAGCCTTTGGCTTTAACAATTTATTGACATCTAGTTGCTTTTTATATATAATATATGAAATAATATGATATAAAATAATGATATAAAATAATACACAGATGGCATAAGATACATATTTTTGATGAATTTTATATTTCTACATATATTTTTTATAGTTCCATATTTCTACATGTATATATTTACTTTCCAGAATTAGGATTTATTTCATATTAAATGATTTAGTTTTTATACAATATACAATGTCATATATATATATATATATATATATATATACTTTTTACATAATTTAGATGTATATATTTTATATATTTTTATATATCACATATTTTTTGATGGGTTACCACTTATAGTGATGTATTAGATGTACACAGGTTTTATATAGATTTTATTTTATTATTGAGTACATACATTTTATTGTGTTTTTAACTTATACATACATATATATATATATATATATATATATATATATATATATATATATATATATATATATATATATGTGTGTGTGTGTGTGTCCTATTTATATCAATGTAATTGTGTATATATGATATATACAATACATTCCTTACATAGGGAATGCACAATGTTCTTTCTTTATTTTTGTAACATACTTTTACAACAGATTTGAATATACTTGAATACATTCAAATACATCAAAAGATTTTTACTTTAGGATAGTTTTTTGACACTAGGAATTGATTGAACTGATTTCTAATTACGCTTAATTTGCACTGGTATAAATTAGTGATGTCAGCAGTTACTAATTGATTCTGAAGAGGTTTCCGGTGAGGAGACGAAAGTGTTAAATCCTGTGTGATTGTTTCTGGAATAAAGTTTTCGAACAACTTTTGTTTTGATTTGGACTGGAATTATTGGTGGTACCCACAGGGTAGGAGGACTGCCTTCATTGAACTGGGGAAGACTATGTGTATTTGTGTGTGTTTTTTTGTATTGTTTTATGTACTTACACTCAGTGCTTTTTGCTAGTGAAAATTTGTTTTGAATGCTTATATTTATGGAGAGAGTTTTTAGTGACACTTTTATGGATAGCTTTTAAGTGTTAACTTTAGAATACACTGTATGATTATATTGAGCCTTTGGCTTTAACAATTTATTGAAATCTAGTTGCTTTTAATTACCATGCATTTACCTTTAATTATGTTCTGATTGAGGGGGTATATAATGGGAGACTTGTATTTGTTTTATTATTCTGAAGAAGTCCAAGTGGATGGATGAAAATGTTTAACCTGTGCAATAAAGTAAACGTTTGGCCATTTTTTTTCTTGATCTTCATTTTCACAAATTGAACTGTTTGCTTAACTTTGCCTGCAGCTTCAGACTACATGGAATTTATTTGTGTTTCCTAGTTCCTTTTTGGAATTGTACACTACGGCACACCTTTTACTGGTTACTATTTCTTTTAGTGTGCTTAGTCCATGGCTGCCAGCTTTGTGCAAATTTTTATAACGAGGACCATGTATTTTGAAGAACCTACCAACAGGCAACTCTGAACATCTGTTCTGATATATTATTTTTATGGAGCTTTTTCTTGCTATCTTTTAAGACTAACCTGTTTGTTACTGGGGTTCTTTGGATTCAGTAGTTGTCTTTTAGCTACAAGAACTTGGATCTTAGATTTGTTTACAGATCTTTGAGCAAGGTGATACTTTGTTCCTTAAGACTTTTGGTTCCTTTGTAACTGTTGAAAATACATTGTATGATTGACTAAGGATCCAAAATGGAGTGTTAGACCTCACCTCTGATGTTGGTAGGTTACCGTAGACAGTGGGAGTTGATCGGAGTGCATGATCTCTCACTTTGTGTTTTTTTTGGAGAGCTAATGTTCTGTGAGTGTTGTAGGTGTCTGCCAGTGTAAATGCACTTTTATTTTTGTATTCAATGTTAAGTGTGGTTCTACAGTCTTTTGGAAGAAGGAGGTATATACCATTCTAGCCACTTATGGAGGAGGAACCAGAGAAACTTACGCAAAGTGTCAAAATGGGTCAGTTAATCCAACCTTTAGAAATTTTGACCCAACAAGTTAACCAGATCACTACATCTTTCCATTCCTTGCTTTCCACTGATGACAATGTTCATGATGACAGCAATGGCACCAGCAGATTGAGGACTGTTCCCCCATATATGGTACATTCGCCATACCACATGGAAGGAGCACTAATAGAATGGCAATGGAATTTACCCAAACTCTTTGATCGTATGAAGGCCATTAATCAGGGTGATGTTCAACAGGTCCTGAAAATTAAGAAACTGGTTGGTGCAGGATTTTACTTTTTCAATGCAACCAGTTTATTTCGATGATGAACAGATTAGTCTCAAACAATGGTTAAGAGACTTTGAAAACAAACTTAAAAAAACTTACAACTCTATAGATTGACAATGCTTATTTAAGGGAATGTTTAAGGCATGCCAAGATTCCTAAGGGGTTGAGACTGTTTAAGTTTCCCTTTGGTGTTATACATAGATCCAAGGAATATTTTGCCCTCACTGAAATGTTCAGCAGACATGGTGTTGAGTTAGTAGAGTTTATTATTAAATTTAATAGTGAATGAATTGATATTTTAATGCGTGGTTTCAAATTTGTAGTATCACATTACTAGTGATTTGCTGTTTACTGAATATCAACATAGGTTTGACAATATTTTTAGATTTGTGAATGACTACACTTCTCAAGTTATTAGGAAAAAAGATAAGAAGTTGCTGAGAGATAGTACTGAGTACAGAGAGAGTAGAGCTTACCCCTTAGTGAGTAAAGTAGGTGGACAATCTGGAACTATGTGAATGAGAGAGAAATATCTTCTAACTTGTCACCTGTTTCTGACAACACGGAGTATGGAAATTACTTTAACCACAATGAGAGTGATGTTGTCCCTTTAGTGACAAGTCAAGGGACCCCCTCACCCTGTTTGAGGAGATAAGAGAGAATCAGGAGTCAGAGAGGAAGAAGTTATACACCTGCCCCAACTTTAGGCAGAGCACAGAGAGGCAGGGAGAAGTTCAGAGGGAGGGGTCATCCACCCAGAACCACTCAGAACAGGTAGTGGTTAACACTGACACTATATCAGCAGAACATGATGACAAGGTACTCGTACATAAAGGTTTTCATATTTTTAACTATTCTGATATTTAGATATAGACATTACTCATTTTAATTTGTTTGAAAAAGGTTTTAAATGTCTTCCATACTGTAGGGGTAACATATCAGAGGTGATTTTCGACTTAAAACTACTCACAAGGAAACTTAACCTGTCCTCTGTTTATAGAGGTAACATCAACCTCCTACTAACACCATCGTTTAAGAAAAAGAGTACTATTAACCCCCCACTACACAAAGTTCTACACACCTTTGAGAAGGTTTGTGAAAGAGAAATGTATTCACTGTACAGAGAAAGAAATAGGAGTTTTCATACTTTGAATATGGAAGAACCTTCTCTATTAGAAGTATTGATTAGAGACAAATCCATCAGAATTATGAAACCGGACAAGGGGGGGGGGGGTTATGATTACCACACAAATGGACTATGTTAGTAAAATGTTTAATATGTTACACGATGAAACTCATTGTCTGACTGTATCCAGGACTGAGATAAACATAGCTTACAGAAACATTGGCTTGTTTTATAAGATGCCCTACTGCAAGGTACCATTATATCTGAAATCTATGAATTCCTACACAATAGAGACCCTTTCATCCCTTCAGATTTTGGCATCCTGAAAACACATACAAATGTAGTAGATCCACCTTATACACTAATTGTGGCAGCTCATGGTTCCAAAATTTACCCTTTAGCTGCATACATTGACAGGAAACTGAAATCTCTTCTCAGTTATAATTGACACATTTATGTGACTCATGAGATTTTTTAGTTAAGCTCAATTCTGATCTTCTGAGAGAACATACATGCTTTTTGACCACTGACATGGTTGATCTTTTTTCATGTATTCCCTGCAACGCTGGATTGGAGTTCTCTAAGGAAGCTATTATAGAACACCAACTGTTTGATACTACTGAGACATGCTTGTTGGTAGAGTTTATGGATTTGGTGATGTGTAACAACTTTTTATATTTTAAAGGGGAATTTTACAAACAGGTTAGTGGCGTAGCAATGGTGACAGCTTGTGCCCCTATTTTTGTCAACTTTGTTATGTTAACATGGGAGAAAATATTTATCATTCATTCCAGATTTGCCATGTCCTGGTCATTTTATGTCAGATACTTGGACAATATGTTTTTTATAACCCATCAGAAACTGAATTGTTTCTTACATATTTGAACAACATTATAGATTTTTTGAAACTGATACAAGAACTCACACACCATACACTTTTTGGATGTCCAGTTTTCAGTGCAATCTGGAGAATTGACATCTAGTATATTTAGGGAAAGAGACATTCTCTAATTCCTATCTTCACTTTAACAGCGGTCACCATATGCACTGTAAGAGGAACCTTGTGAAGGGCAGTTCATTAGGGCAGCTAGAATGACATATATTGAGGAATTATTTGTGAACAAGTTAGAGAATATGTCCACTATGTTTTTGGATAGAGGTTATCTCCAGGCTTTATTACAGACACTGACGAGGGAAGTTATGGAGAAAAAGGAAACCAATTTTCCATGTATTTTAGGTAAACCCCATTTGGTAAAGGACCCAGGTACAGACACGCAGTCAGACTTGAGAACTTTTCACCATGGGATGGCCAGCAGGTATGATGGACTAAGTAATATGGTGAAAAATATTATTCCTCACAACTGGGCCATTTTAAAAACTAATGAGGACCTTTACCGTCATCTCGGCGATAAGCCAACTTTCATTTACAGGGTCCACAACAACATTAAAGAGACCTTGGAAAAGGGAAAACTGAATTATAGGACATGTTCTACTAAATGTGGTAGGTGTAATTACTGTCAGTATATAGTTGAGAAGAAAAAGGTTACACTGAACACATTCTGTCAAACAAGTGTCACATTCAAGAGAGGTGATTGTAATTCAACAGGGCTAGTTTATTTAGCAGTTTGCAATTTATTTTACTGTTTTTACATAGGTAAGACTGAGAGGAAACTGGCCAAGAAGATTTATGAGCACTGCTACGATATGAGAAGTGCCAACTCAAACAATGCATTATACTGACACTCCATTACTTGTGAGGGTATTAAGAAATTTGTATTTGGCATTTTAGAAACTGTTCCACCAGATTCTAGAGGAGGAGCATGGGAAAACAGGTTGGAGTATAAGAAACTCCTCTGGCAACTTAGGTTGGATGCTACTGTTACTCCAGGTCTTAATGATCATGTTTCACTACAACTGGTATTGAAAATGAGAGCAGCTAAACTTTGAATTTGTATTTTCTAACATATTTGATATTGTTTTATATACTTATACTCAGTGCTTTTTGCTAGTGAAAAATGTTTTGGAAGCCTATATTTATAGATACAGTTTTGAATGAAACACTTTTTTGGATAACTTTTAAGTGTTAACTTTAGAATATACTGTATGCTTATATTGAGCCTTTGGCTTTAACAATTTATTGACATGTAGTTACTTTTAATTACCATGCATTTACCTTTAATCATGTTCTAACTGAGGGGTTATATAATGGGAGAATTGTATTTGTTTTATTGTTCTGAAGAAGTGCAAGTGGATGGACGAAAGCACTTAACCTGTGTCAATAAAGTAAACTTTTGGCAATTTTTGCTTCATCTTCGTTTTCACAAATTAAACTTTTTTGTTAACTTTACCTGTAGCTTCAGACTATGTTGATTTTGTTTGTGTTTCCTAGTTCCCTTTTGGAATCGTATGTTACTGCACACCTTTTCCTGGTTACCAGCTATTAATATGCTTGAGTAGGGTTTCTGTGAACAGTTCTGCATAGGCAACCGTGTTCTTAGGATTCATGGGGGCTTGAGGTTTTGCCATGTCATTACTTAATAGTAGGAAGTTAGCCTTAGAGTAGTTTCTGAATATTCCAGGATTAGCTGGGGTTCCAGGTTTTATTTTAGTTCAAAGGAAACCATTTTGTGGTCTGATCTTACCAAAGAAGACATTACACTAGGGGGTGTGCAGCACTCTCCCGTATTATTGAGGACCATATCCAGTATGGTTGCATGCCTTGTTGGTGTATTGACAATTTGGTCCAGGGAGTTTGTGTTTACAAAATCCAGGAATCTCTGTGCCTGTATGTTTGGTGTCATATATGATTCCCAGTTAATAGCTGGGTAATTAAAGTCACCCATACGTATGATATTGGTTCGAATGGTGAGTGTTTCCAATAAGTTTAAATGCATGGTATGGGTTTCCTGGGTCATAGAGGGGTACCTATAGCTTGTAAGGAAGTAGTATAGGATCTTGCCTATGGTGATATTGAAATGGAGAAGCTCAAGTGCATTTTCCTGTTTGACCAGCTTTTAGTGATTTTTTTCCTGATATAAATCAAACACCTCACCTTTAGTCCCTGTCTGTACAGTAGTTTGTCTAAATGTGTGGACGGCATTATAACCTTGTACTGTCAGTGTGCTCTCTCCATGGCTTTAAACCATGTCTGAGTGACCACATAGATGTCAGCAGTCTCTAGGGTGAAGAGAGCTTCTAGGGAGTGGAGCTTTTTGCTTAGACTCCTAGCATTGAACTGTAACAACTTTAGATTTTCTTAGTTTTGATTTTCTATGTCAGAAGAACTTTCAGTTTGGCATTGCCTAAAAAAGGCACTCTGAGGGATTAGAATATTTTAGCCAATATTCAAAAGCAGAGCTGGGAGAAGTGGAGACCATCCTTGTCAAAGCAGCATGTTCTGTTGTCCTTCTCCTTCCATGGTGCCTAATATTGCACCCCCCTTAGAATGACACCAGAAATTAATCCAATTGTTAAAGTCAGTCATCTTTAGTTCATATTGTGGCATCATCCTTAGAGAAGGTAAAATACTGCTCAGTGCTAGGCTCATACCAGCCTGGGACACATATTCTGAGGGATCACTCTTCATGTAGTCTAAGGAGGTACATCTCAAGTCATTTATACCCACAGGGACTATGACTGAGTCATATTGGTACTTGTGGTCCAATGACCTTAGTGTGTGCATAATGTGGTGGATCCTGGCCCCTGATAAGTAACTGACCATGACTTTCTCCTTATTCAACTTGGTGAGAGGGACATCAGCGTGACTCACAATGGAGTCTCCAATGACTAGAATGTTTGATTTTCTGGTGGTTTGTCTTATGGGCTTAGAAGTAGAGGCTCTGTGATATGTGGCTATATGTTTTGATGCAGGTGTTTTTTTGAAAGAGTGTATTCAGAGTTGCTGAGGGAGTTTGTTATGTGTACTTTGTCTAAGAGGTCTTTGAGGTTTAGGAAGGTTACAGTTGGGTTTCTATTTGCAGAGTGAAAGATTGGAATCGCAAATACGGAAAGAGCGACACGTATTGGGCGAAATATGGAAATGCCGAATGTCCGAAACAGCGAAAATGGAAATGTCGAAGTGCAATGGTTGGCCCTTCTGCGGTATAGCTCCATAAGGTAAGTGTGCGATAGATAGGACTTTAGGGTTAGGATGTGGGTTAAGGTAAGTTAATAGATAGGTAATGTATGTAAGATTTAGCGTAGTGTTAGAAGTAGGGTTTTATTTAGCTGTATGTATGTGCATTATTTATTTGTTTTGTGTGTATGTCTGTAGGGGAAGTATGCGGTAGTTATGGACCTTAGGGTTAGGGAGGGGTTAAGGATAGTGCATAGATAGTTGTGTTTGTGGGGTTTAGTGTAGTGTTGGAAGTAGGGTTTTGTTATATGTATGTGTATTTATTTTTTTGGGTGTATGTCTGTAGGGGACTTGTGCAGTAGTTACGGACCTTAGGGTTAAGGAGGGGTTAAGGATAGTGCATAGTTAGTTGGGTTTGTGGGGTTTAGTGTAGGGTTAGAAGTAGGGTTTTGGTGCTTTATTTTAGGATAGAAGTAGGGTTTGGTTAGTAGATGTATGTGGTTTATTTATTTTGCTTGGGTAGGTAGTATGTAGCGGGTGGTGGGGTTGGCCGACTATGACAGTTCGTTATTTTATTTTTCGCTGTTTAGTGCATTCGGGATTTTTGCGGTTCGCGTTATAGGTGTCGACATTTAGGTATTCAGTTAAAGGGATTTTCAATTTGCTAATATAGACCCATTACAGTTAAGTACCTCAGGCTATGTGGGCCTATGTGTCTGCTTTGAATTGTGTATAATGGTTGTAGCATGTGCACTACTGACAACCTTATGGGTCATTAGCAGTACTTTTATCTGAGAGCTTTGACTCCAGCAGTGTTGTGTAAATACATCTCTCACATACCTTACCATCTTGTTTGAGAATTGAATGGTTGTCATTAAATATGAGGCAATTTCTACATTGCCTCAGGATGCCCACATCCACCAAGCTGGTAACGGAGGTAGAGGGAAAGTTCATATCCATGGCAACAGACCTTTTTTATTGATTAGACAGTTGGAGTGAACATATAAAGTAATGTCAGGAGTTTCTGGTTTGCACCTCTGTACTTGTCATTACAAACTAGTTGTCCAGTCTGCAGCTATATATTGGTGAAATTTCAATGGTGCTTTTACATGAAAAATGTCAACTCGAGGTGCCTGTGGCTATATAGGGCACTGACAAACACTTGAGGGGAAACTAATAAGTAGAGTCTGATGACTTATGGATTAAGTATTTTGGCAGATATTCTGAAGCAAGAAGTAAATCAAGCAGTACTTACTGAAAAAAAGAATTAGCTTGTCAAGAACGATGAAAAGAGGGCAGTTATCTAAATGGCTACTGGTTGCCTACTACTACTGCTGGTCTTACCACAGCTTCACTCTGCTAGGATACAGTGTTCCTTTGCTTCATCTCTCACCAGAAGCAAAACCGTAGCAACAATCCCAAGATGAGAAGCAGGCCACAGCCTGTTTTGCAATCTACAATCTTGTACCAGATGATGTAAGGGTCTGTAGGGTTGCTGTCACCTTTTCCTGGTAGATGCCTTGAATATCAACTAGACCAATCAGGAAGATCAAGCACAGATACTCACTTCCAAGCAAGAAAGAATCAGACATTTATGCACTCTGATCCTTCTCTCACCAGGAGCAAAATATAAGCACAAATTCCGAACTGGCACCTATGAAGCAGTTATTGGGCTTTCCAGTGATCAGCAGTCCCAAGGAAATAATGTTTCTATGCTCCTTCCCTCACCAGGAGCAAAACAGAGGCACTAATCCCAAGATAACTACTGAAAGACAGAATGTTGGCTCTCCAGTAATTGTTTCTATTGTAGTAAATATTGGAGATTTTAAAGGTAACATGGAAAAAGTGTTAATATCCTAAGAGTTGCAGTGTGCACTAAGCAGTTACATATGAAAGAGCGGGTAACTTAAGCTTTAGCTATCTAAGTGAATAACCACTAATTTTAAAAGAGTAAGATAGATTGAAAGGGGTTGGCACTTTCTAGTCTGGCTCTATGGAATACAGTGGGATAGCCAGTAAATTTAAACAGTTGAAGGGGAGTGATTTCACAAAATGATAATGTTGTGCTTACAATAGCCAATGAAAGAGGAGAGGGAAGGATATATGTGGTCAAATTAACATAAGGGGCTGGCAACTAGAAAGACAGTTGAGTTTAAATACACAACATCTTCAGGGTGGTAGGCTGGGGAAAACTTAATTTCTGTGTAACTCACAAGACATAGCTGATGTCTCTTTCATAGTTTACGTATGCATTTAAAAGCAGAATACAAGTAAAACACAGTGTAAAGAAAACGAATTACAGTATACAAAATGGAAGAAGGCAACAAAGCAACACAAAATACAAGAAAGCAAAAACAGACTAACCTTTCCCTCACAGCAACTTGTGGCAGATACTGGGTCAGCTTTTCTAGTAAAGCCTTCAAATTTTTTATTTAACCCTTTAAATAGAAGGTTTAGCTTCTAGCTCCACCCTCAGTTCAAAGGTAATTAAACTTAATTGACCTGTTCTAATTTCTGTACATGGGGCACAACTGTGGTCTCTTTCCTAGTTTAAGTGTGCAATTAAAAGCAGAATATAAGATAAACACTTATGAATCACAATATACAAAACAGAAAAGGGCAATAAAACAACACAAAATACAAAAAAGTAAAAACAGACTAACTTTTCCCTCACAGCAAGTTCTGGCAGAGTCTGAGTGAGCTTTTCTAAGACTAAGTCATATTTCCTATGTTTATCACAGTTTATTGTGCGCCAGTAGCTAGTTATGAATTGCTTACTTTGGAAGCTTGCTTCTTTGCCCATCTTGACAGCATTACCAATCATTCCCCCAGGAATCAATTCAATTTATTCAATTTTTTGTTAGTTTTTGATGTTGTGGTCCCTGGAGTGCATTTTACAAGATAAGGATCTGTTTCACTAAATACATTCTTTCCACAGTCAATTGCCTCTCAGTGTTCATTCCTTCCACTTATTTATTGCTGCATTCTTTCTGTGGTCACTTTCAGTTTTTTGTAGTCCTGCCCTCCATCTCTTTGACTCTGCCATCCATCATAAATGCTTCTTTTCCAATTATTTAGTTCCTTCATTATTTAGTTCTAAGTCACCCAAACCAGATGACACACCACCCCCCCAATCTCCTTACAGCTCTCCTTTGTCTTGCTCTACATTTCCTTCTTCCTCTGTTTTCCTGCTTACAGATCCCTTAGGAGAGGCTTTTCATTCTTCTTTCTAATCTCTTCCACTTGTTTCTGTTCTATCTTCTTGTCTCTTTTCTCATCTCCTTGTAGCTGCCTTTCTGATTTGTTTATTTTCTGCTCAACTCTTTTACTGCATGTGACCACTCTGTACTTTTTAGTCTTGTCTTCTTCCATGTGGGAGTTTCCACATCTGACACTGCACATTCTTCCACTGTCTGTGTTACATCACTTTCATCAGAGATTGTTGTCCCAGTCCATGTCTGGCAAATGATACAGATTTTTACTGCCTGCAGTGTTTAGTTGTCTATGATACCTTTGGAACATCCTCCATATTGTGTAACCTGAACCATTCCCCTTCCTGCTATACTTCTAGAAGTGCAGGGTACTTCAATCATCCATTTGCTCCATTCATTCTAAGTTCATTGAGTACCTCTAGCATGGCTTTCCTTCACTTACAGTGTTTCTGAATAATGATCGACCTGTTTGATGAGTGTCCCTGCAACTGGGATAACTCTAAGTCTTTTTCTTGACTTATTATTTCAATCTTCACAGCAAAGGAAAGAAAACAACCCAAAACATGTCTGGGTCTGCTTTCTTCTGCTGCTGCTTGCTGCCACCACACTCTATGTATCCTTTCCATTACTGTTTCCTGATTCCTGGTATCACAAACCTCTCCTGCAAAATCTGTATTGCTCCAGTTCATTGTCACTCTCTCTCTGTAGTATTCCAATTATCCTGATGATATTCCTTCATGAGTGATTTTCAAGATCATCCATCTTTTCAGACTGTCTTTTTATTATGTATTTTAGTTCCGATTTTCTGTGACTCTGCTCCTGCAGCTTAACTTTAATTACAGGTTTATCTTCCTCTAGATCTGGCAACTTCCCTCACAGTTTTTCCACTTCTGTTTGTTGCTGCTCTATTATTTTTTTAAGGAACCTGCATCTTGCTCTACTGTGACTACCTTTCAAAAAACAAAATGCACAGTTGCTCATCCTTATTTATAGTTTTAAACTTCTATTCCACCTTTTGTTCCTGCTCACTCATCATTCCTTCCAATTGCTTTTTCTCCCCAGAGCACTATTTGTATTCAAATTTCTGCAGGTCTCAGACTGGCAAGAACAGTGGGTTCATTAACAGCCTCTCCTCTTTTTCTATCCCTTTTAACATCATTTAATTCAAATTACACATCTTTATCTTTTTTCATTCTTTTTATCATTCATATTTTCCTTTCATTTTCTTTTGCTTTATTTCTTCCTATATACAATCATATTTCGTAACGAATAATATTCCTTTCACTGTACTTCTTTTTTCATGTTCCAGTTGTAACACCCAACACAAATGCTCTAAATCGGAGAAAACAACAGGACTTGTTAAATTCTTCCCATGTTTTCTTTCACATTATATACTATTCCTCTTCACTGGATTTAATTTTGAATCCATAAAGAACCTAAAAAAATTCTAATAGTTCTTTTTCCTCAAAACTAGGAATTATATATACACACCTAAGTAAGTAAGCTTATCCCCCCCCAAACATAGGTTCATAACTTCATAGGTGTGTACTAGGCTAATGGCCCTGGAGACTTTATAAGCCTAGTCTGTAGGATTAACCTGGCATCGTGCCACCCGACCTTAGTTCCCAGTGTCTCTGTTGAGTAGAGCCACTGGAGTGATCCCCGGGGTGAATTTTTTATTTCCCATCCACTCATCAAGATTTCTCTTGAAGAGGGTCAATGAGGTGCTCTGCTTGACATGTATGGGAAGTCTATTCCATAGCATAGGCAGTCTCTGGATTATGAACCTGTCCATCCAGCATGTTCTGTTGATTGAGGTTGAGGTCTCTGGAGCGTGTGGTGCGGAGGGATTGAGATTTCTTTAGATGTAGCATTTCTAACAGAGCTGGGTCATACATGGCTTTGTAAGTCAAGCAAAGATCGCCTCTAAGTAGGCAATATGAGACAGAGAATAGTTGGAGTTTTTTGAGTCTGTCCATATAGGACAAGTGTTTAAGGCCTAGGATCCTCTTTGTGAGATACTTTTGCAGCCTCTCCAGTTGTTGCAGGTGTCTAGTGAGGTACATGCCAAATGGGGCATTGTACTCGATGATTGGACTAATGAGGGAAGAGTAGAGAGAGATAATGACCTCTTTCTTCCTGGATGCAAAACCCTTAGTAATGAGACGTGCCACAAAGAAGGACTTTCTGACCACAGTGGCAATGTGGTGGTCAAAAGAGAGGTTGCTGTCAGCCTGTGTTCCCAGATCTCTTATAATGCCTTCTGTGTTCAGTGGACTACCATCGATGTGGTAATTCATGGGAACCTGGTTTTTCTCAAAGGTGATGATGACACATATTTTGGCATTAAGCTTAAGGCCATGATTCTGACACAAGTTGTTGGTCTCAGTGAGGCCTTTCTGTAGGATGTCAGCATCACTTGGGGAGTTAATAATAGCTCCCAACTTGCAATCGTCTGCAAACTTTGTCAGCCAGAGTCCCTTCATGTTGTCCTGGACTTCAGAGAAGTAGATACCAAACTGGAGAGGACCCAGGACCGAACCCTGTGGGCTCCAATTGTGACTGGTCAGCAGTCTGACTTGGATTCAGCTACTGTCATACTGTGGGTTCTATCTGTGAGCCAGTTTGCAACCCACCTAGCGATATAGGGGTTGATGCCTAGCTTAGTGAGTTTTTCCATAATTTCTGAGTGGAGAATGGTATCAAAGACCTTGGCCAGATCAAGGTAGACTGTATGAACCACATTGCCTTCATCGACAGCTCTGGTGACTGACTCACAGAAGTTGACCAAGTTGAGCAGGCATGATCTACCCTTCACAAAACCAAACTGTGTGGGGTCCAGAGTTTGGAGATTCTCTACAGGTCCATGATGAAGTGTTCTATAACTCTGCATATCAGACTCGTCAGGCTAATGGGGCGATAGTTCCCAGGGTCTGTAGTCGCTCCTCCTTTGTGGAGAGGGATGACTGTAGCAGTGGACCATTTGGTAGGAACAAAGCCTGAGGTGAGGCTGTGATTGAACAGGTCACACAGGTGAGGTGCCAGTTCACTCTGTAGTTCATGTAGAACACAGCCAAGGATATTGTCAGGTCCCATAGAAGCTGTATTCTTGCTCTTGTACAGTGCTGTTTTAATCTGTGCAGTAGTAATAATGGATCGTTGGCAATCTACCGGTATTGTGATTGGTCCTTTGGGGGTGGACAGAGTGGTAAAGTTGGCACTGAATCTGTCAGACAGTATATTGGCAATATCTATTGGCTCAGTATAGCAGGTACCATTGTTCAGTAGCCCAGAGCAAATCTGGGTATTGCCATGGAGATTCTTTACATAACTATAGAAGGCCTTGTTGTTGTCTTTACTATCTGCTGCAGTTCTATTTTCATAGCTAGCTTTAGAGGATTTGATCAGGGATTTCAACTTTTTGTCAAGGCTGATAAGGGAGTTTTTCCAGTCTTGGGACTTCACCTTATTCCGCATCAGTTTCATCCTTCTGTTATAGAGTTTGTTTATGGCAGAGGACCACCAAATTGGCTTCCTTTTTTTGGAGAAGAGCGTTTTGGTTCTATTGGGTATGGCGAGATCCATGTATTTGTGTACGTGTTTGTACAGTGCATTGGTGTATGATTCGGCGGTCATGCAACTATTCTCCATTTGCATGGGTGCCGTGAAGTTAGCCACCTCTGTTTTTAGGACCCCAAAGTTAGCTTTGGAGAAGTTTTTCATTGTGGTTACCTTTGCGGGGATGGGGGTGGGTGGGAGGGATGTGGATTTCCAAGGTAATTAGTTTATGGTCGGATCTAACCAGGGAGGAGTTGACTACTGGTGTAGAGCAACAGTCGCCCTTGTTAGTAATGACCAGGTCAAGGATGTTGCTACCTCTAGTGGGGGTAAGAACAAGCTGGTCCAGGGCATTGGAATTAATGAATTCCAGGAAACATTGGGCAAGTGTATTGGTACATGAGTAATTTTCCCAGTTAATGGAGGGGTAGTTTAAGTTGCCCAGTATGAGAGTGTTAGGTAGGACCCTAATATTCACCAGAGTACTTAGAAATGTGGAATGTGAGTCTTGGGACATGGTTGGGCACCTATAGCAGGCTATGACTTGAATTGCTGTCTTACCCAATGTTAGCGGCACCTGAAGTATCTCAGATGTGTCATGTTGGGCTACCTGTCTGGAGGCATGTGCATCCTTTATGAATATGGAAACACCACCACCTTTGGAGCTTCGGTCCAAGTTCTGGGACAAAAAGGTGTAGAATGAGTTATAGCCTGATAGTGCAGGGATGCTTCCTGCTGCCTTGAACCAGGTCTCTGTTACAGCATAAATGTCGATGATCTCCATTTTAAGGAGTGCTTCGAGTGAGTGCATTTTGAGATTTAGAATTTTAGCATTGAGCAGCATGACCCTCAGATTGCATTTGTTTGTAGCTGTTATGGTGGTAATTTGGTCTTTAGAACACCACCTAAAAAGGCACTATAGGGGTGGCAAGAGCCTTGGCCAGTGTCCAGAACCCAGGGGGGGGACAGATGCAGGTCATCTCTGACAAAGCATTGAGGTCTGTCAATCATGTCATCCCAGGTAGACAGATACTGGATCCCCTTAGAATGATACCAGAAACTTAGCCAATTGATAAAATCAATCATTTTCTGCTTGTACTGTGGTATCATTCTGAGTGATGATAAGATGCTGCTCAGGACTAGGGTCATACCTGCCTGGGCTACATAATCTGAGAGTTCCTCCATGTCTCTTTTCATGTAGTCCAGGGAGGTACATCTCAGGTCATTCACACCCACATGTACAATGACAAAGTCATATTTGTACCTGTTGTTGAGGGACCTGAGTGTGTGAGTTATGTGGTGGATCCTGGTGCCTGACAGGCAGCTGACTGTTACTTTCTCCTTACTCAACCTAGTGAGTGGGACATCAGTGTGCCTCGCTATCATGTCACCTATGACTAGTATGTTGGGCGTGCTGTTTTGCCTATGACTAGTGTGTTGGGCATGCTGTTTTGCATTAGGGGCTTTGGTTGACTGGCACACTGTTTAGGAGAGTTATGTGTCTTGCGATTAATGTTGTGTTGTGGTGGTCGAGTGTATTTCTGCCTTGGAGGTCTCTGCTGTTTGGGTAGATTTTTATTGAGAGCTTCCATGATTGAATGTCAAATGGGTATGTGGTTTGCGTTTTTATGTGAAGGCAGTTCTGGTGTATGTTCTGGAGGGCTATGTGTTCCATGTGGTGTGGTGCAAGTGTTGACCTTCTTCTCTTGACCAGCTATTCCAGTCTTGGCTGGAGAGTGCATGGTTTCCAATTTGCATATAGAAGTGCATCTCTCACAAGTCTGAGTGTTGGGAGGTAAGAGGAGAGGGTTGTCAGTGTACATGAGGCAGTTGCTACATTGCATCAGGATTCCCAAGTTCACCATGTTAATAGGAGAAAGCACAGGGGAATGACCTTTAGACATGCCTGGATGGGTGGGCATTAATAATAAGTACTGGAGCTCAGCTGTTTTTTTGTAGAATGTTTAGTGCTGGTAACACTTTTGTGTGTCACAATAATTGCTACAAGAAGTCTGGTAAAGTGTTAGATTAATAAGCTAGTGAAAGTGCAGGATAGGAGAGAATTAGCAGATCTAAGGGAAAAAATTGAAGAGCAGACTTTGGCACCGCTCAGAAGCTTACAAACAACAAATCTGTATCTGGACTAGACTAGTTACAGGCAAAGTGGGAAAAGTGCAAACACAGGCTTTTAAACCAGAAAGTTGAAAGAGATGGAAAAACTGCCCAAACGGCCAATAAACTACAATTTATGGGCCAGAAACCATTCCTCTTGTGGTCGACAGACAACCTAGTGCTTACCACTCCCACTGACAAGCTGGCATTTAACATAAAAAAATGTCTTTCTTCTACCACTAATCCACCCTTACTTTTCTCTAATTCTCTGCATTATTTTTACCAGTGCTTGATATTTTCCAAATCTTATACCTAATACACTATTTTCAGTTCTTGTGAAATAAATTTCCCCCAGTCTACAACACTTCTCCAAATTATTTGCTCTTTTGTATTTAAATATAGTCCTACTTTTCCTAATAATACTTATGTTTTAACAATCACTTCATTCATCCATTTTTTATTTTATTTTTTGTTATTAATGCTAGCTCAGGTATTTATTAATAGAACATCCAAATCATGGAAAACACAACTCTATTTACTTCCTAGCATGATGAGCAGCATTGTTAATAAGATTTGCTTGCAGCCAAAGCACTTTGTATGGTGGAGGAGACATTCTGTATGGTCACAGCACAGGCTCATGGCTAGATTATGGAAAGCCACCTCACAGCTGCAACTGCATACAATACGTAAACAATGAGACAGTTCACAAGAAACCTCAGTTATCTAGGCAAGTGCACTCATACAATGTTTTAATGTTGACATAATCAATAGCAGCAAAATACATGCATAAATATGTGAAATATATATGGACAATGGAAAGGCATGCAACACAGATACTGACACTGGAGTTGTGGTCACTAAGAGAAGTCTTGGGGAGGGTAAACATTAAAGTGCAAAATAAATTCTGTAACAAAACATTACATGGAAAGGTAAAAATGTGTATGACAATAAAAAAGTGAAACAGTCACTGGAGATTTCAGATATAAAATAACATAGTTAATGATCTAACAGACTAGTAATAGTATACAAATACAGCAGCAGTGCACAGCCAAAAATGAAGCCACAAATCACATAAAAAAGACACAGCCAGCACAAAATAGGTGAATAACCAATTTCTATTTATTGTAAAAAACTAAATAGACAAAATGCTACAAACTGGTTTTGGCATAAGCCTTCCTCAGTGCAAACACAAACAAAAAAGTATAAAGATTCCATCCACATCTGCAACTAAATACACAGAACAAGTCACACACCCCTACCTTACACCAATTATGGTATATCATTTAAACCTGGAGAAAACAAATACCCTAGCTTAATAATCCAAAACTTTTCTTTTTTATTTAAAATATTGTGCCAGCCTAATTTGTTTCGTCCTTTAACAGTGATATGATCAATAGCATTAAATATAACCTTAGCAACAGGATATTGTAAAACATGTCTATATAGAGCATTAAACATTCCATGGCCACGAATGTCACTGCAATGGTCAAAAATAGGAATCTTAAATTGCCTGGACATTTTGTCCAAAATAAAATGCAGAACATTTGACATTCAACCAGATAAATAACCCATTCTGAAATACAATATACAAAGCATTTAATATCAAATACCACAGAAGTGTTGGCAGAAGAAAAATTTTAATTTTCATAACATGTTGACAAGCAGTGCAGTGCCCACATGGAAAACACCCAGTTAAGGGTATTCCTTCCATAGACTGTTGTACACTATTAACAGTTGGAAAAGGCTTTTTAAAGTGATAGAAAAATGTTAATATGTCTGCCTTTTCTCTAGGTAAACTGACATCGTACAGACAACACCTAAGTTCTTATTTGTCAAAAGAATGTCGCAATGTTTATCAATTAAGTGACAAAACTGCCTAGAATTAGCTCCAAAAGTTGTAATAAAATGAATCTGATGGTCCTTTCTAGAACGTGTCTTATATTTTAATAAAGCTGACCTATCCAAAGACTGTGCAAAACATTGAGCCTGATGTATAATTACACCCTTATACCCTCTGGCACTAAATCTATCCATCAGTTCTTGATTGTGTTTTTGTAACTCGTCTTAAGAGGAACATATTCTTTTGCCTCTTAAGAATTGGGACTTAGGAATGGTATTTACAATATGGGATGGCAGCTATCTGCCACTAATAGAGTGTTATATTGAATTTCATTTCTAAATAAGGTAGTAATCAATGTACCATCAGGTTGTTTTATAACCTTAACATCAAGAAAGGAAATTTGTTGGATATCATAAAAAATGATAAATTGAAGACCCCATTTATTGTCATTTAAATACTGAACAAATTATGTAGCATCAGATTTCCATACCAGCCAACAATTGTCAAGGTAACATCTCCAGATGCCCATCTCTGGCAAAAAAAATATTATGTATATCATCATGTATTAATTGTTCTTCTATGAATCCCATAAAAAGATCAATATAAATGGGGGGCAAAAGATGCCCCAATTGCAGTGCCTTTCAATTGCAAATAACAGTCACCATTAAAGTAAAAAAACATTCTTGGTCAAATACAGCCCAATGAGGTATATTTGTATATAAAGCCCTTATATAAGTGTACACATATACCAAGTTTGATCCAATTGTGTATCATGTTAAGAAACTCAGTGGTGTCTTGTATCAGAGGTGTACTATACATTTTATAAAATATATTGATTCTTTTTTGTCTCTAGCTTTTGAAGAGGGTATTATAACTAGAAATACATTATATCATTTGAAAGTTGTTGATCCTAAGCCACAACAGTTTTATATGCTTCCTAAAATTCATAAAGACTCAACAAACCCCCCAGGAAGACCTAATGTGTCAGGCCATGGCTCTTTAACGAAACCATTGTCTGCCTTTTTAACTAAGTATCTTAAGCCTTTATTAGTGGGAGTCCATGCTAGGATACATGACACCACTGAGTTTCTTAACATATTAGCTGATACTGCATTAGCTAGGGGAGCCACTGAAGCAGTTATGGTGCAACTCCCCTGCAACATATTAAACATTTGTGCATAAGTACACAGCTCAATCAAAGAAGACATTATGTCCTTTAAGAGTCTATCTCTCCCAATTTTCCATCCCATCAGTGGCAGAAGAATACAGAAAAATGGCATCAGACAAAGACACCAGCCACCACACAATGTGCAAAACCATTACATGATGGTTGATATTCAACACATGACAGCACTAAAGAAAAAGCACTCACAAATGAAACTGAACCCTTGCCTATGTCACCGATATGCTCTAAACCACTGTATTAGCATGGAATGTCACACAAGCAGTGGTAGCAAACACATTTCAGGGGAAAAGAACACTTGATAATAGGACAAACAAAAAGCATGTATGTGGGCAAGAACCCCTTTTAAACTATAAATTCACCAGAAAAGTACATTAGCAAAGCATGCTATGGGATCAGTCATCTAAGAAATGGGTGGTGCAGTGCAGTGCAGTGGTGCAGCAGTTAGCTTTGTTGCCTCACGGCAAGAGATTCACTGGTTTGATTCTTGGTTGGGGTGCCCTCAATGTGCAGTCTGCATGTCCTCCCTGCATTTGTGTGGGTTTCCTCTGGGTGTCCTGCTTTTCTCCCACATTCCAAAGACATGCATCTGGAGCATTTCTCCCTGGACCTCTGCTGAAAATGGACTCTGTCCTAGTCGGACTTTTCTGATAAACAAATGTTAAATACATAAATAAAGAGATGATTAGAAAATACATTTCAGGTGAAATTAATAGTTTATATGAAGCAAATATAATGCATATACCTGGGTTTGAACCTCTGACTATACTCAGTAGATGAGTGCATTAGCAAGGCATGCTGTGGAAACACTCATCAAAGTAGCAACTGGAAAATACATTTCAGAGGAATGGAATAGTTGATATTAGGACAAACAAAATGTACATACCTGTCTTTGAGACCCTGTTTTTTTACATTGATATTGTAGAGGCATGGCCATTTGTAAGTTAAGTCATTGGAGAATGTGTATGGAAAAGTATTATACCTGTCTTTGAGACCCTGTATTCTTACATTGATACTGTAGATGCATGACCATTAGTAAGTTAAGTTATTAGAGAATATGTACGGAAAAGTTTTGAATACACACATATCATGGAAATTGTATAATAGTGAAATTGTGTAAAGTGAACAGCAGAAACCCATCATCTACTGTACCTATCACTGCATGAGTTGACTTAGGCATGGAATCTTTCAGATGCACGTCATATTAACTACATTTTAGATCTGTACAGTATATTATTAACCCATGGTAATGCCATTTGTTAGCATTAAACAAGATAGGCCATCACAGATTTGAACCCCTGCCTGCCTAGCTGATACTCTACACACCATCACCTTAGCAAGTAATGCCACAGAAGAAGTTATCGTGCATTGAACCTCACACACACAGATCTAAGGAATGTTACAACACTGTGGATCACTATATACTATGATTTTTTTCACAAACTGTAACAATCATGGATTCACTATCCTCTGTTTAATGTATTGGTAATATACACGTGAAATTATAACTACATATACACTTGTTGTGGCATTAAAACTATTAATGCCATATTACATCACTATTGCCTGTTGTCATGCATCAGCGATCACCTCAGTTGCATGGTAGAAGATAAGTCTTTAATGTGTTCAAAGTTTTTCCTTAGTGCATGTTATATGACAAAAGTATCCTTCCCCTATGTCCACTGGTGCCCCTGACAATTGTTAGACAAATTGCACTGTAGCTGGATAATTGGTGTAGATGTAACTGCCCTGTTTGTACATGTAAGTGCTATGACAATGTCACTGGGAAGTTATTGCCTTTAACATTGTTCAGTACTGCATTGTGCCAGTACAATAGTGTAAAAGTGAATATTACTGAACAGCATGCAACAATAAAGGGATCAAAACACAGCACATGTCAGCCGTTGTTCTTCAAACTGCTATAAGACACCTCTGTGGATTTGAGCCCCTGACTGCCTTACTCATATTTCACTTGACCTATGTAGTACCTATTGGTGTCACAGAAGAAGAAGAAGTCATGCTGTTGCTGATTTTAGAAAGCACAGATTTGGAGAGATATTATCAACAGTGTTGATGTGAATGAATTTGGCCATAGTTAGAAGTGGAAGACTGCCAAATGAGCATTGTTAAATGCAACCTTCGACATACCCTGCCGACAATATGAAAATTGCACCAGGAGTACATGGAACATTCGAATGCATGACGCTTGAAGTAATAATTGTACTTGTGCTTATTTCACTATTGCTTGCTTCCATGAATGACTCTAGGGTCATTCATTTGACTGTTAGCATATTACTGTGACCAAAAGCATTTTCTTCAGTTTTTGCCATAGGACATGGACTTTTCAATTACTGTTCCTCTCTGTGAATAGTGAAGCTGCTCTCTGATAACCATTGCACAATGTTATGTGTACAAAAAATAATTTGTTTTTACTTTAAAATCCATTG
The DNA here is from genome assembly GCF_019279795.1 of Protopterus annectens. Lineage (NCBI taxonomy): Eukaryota > Metazoa > Chordata > Ceratodontiformes > Protopteridae > Protopterus > Protopterus annectens. Next base: position 1,042,817,131 of record NC_056730.1, on the reverse strand, counting down.
CCCATTGTGTGATATGTTCCATGTGTTACGTAAGATAGAATGTCAATGCAGGGAATGATATACATATGTTTAATACTGATGCAAAATACACAGTATTGGAATGGAAACCATGCTTGAGTAAGTGATATTTTATGTGTTTAGTTATTTTTATTTTGCATTTGTTTACTGGGATAGTCCATCAAGGTAGCAAAGTCCATTTTCAGAGCAGAGCCATGGAAAAAAGCTCCAAATACCAAAAATACCTTCTTACAATAGTTAAAATGTTACAATAAAACAAATTAGGAAAGTCAATAATAATAATATCATATTCTATACAAATATTTTTGAAAAGTAATAAAAGAAATATAAAAAGCAAGGAGCTATAAAAACTGTGTTAGAGTATCATGAAAATGTATTAATATAGAATGAAGCATATATAAAGATAAGAAGCAGTTGAATCAGTTTAGAAAAAAATACAATATATTTGTGATATAGTGAAAGGTATAATTGAAATAGGTGATGAAGATAATTTAATGATGAAGACAGGAGATGAACGAAAAAGTGAAAGTAAAATATAGTAGTCTAGCAAAGGTAGAGATAGTTTAGAATGCATACTCCAGACCAATGCGGTTTCAGGTGAAGGCATGGAATGTCTTATGCTGTATGTGTCTGAAAACTTGTACATGAATGGAATGTTAAAAAAGGAAAGTCTAAAAGTACTGAAATAAGTATTGAGCAGGATGGAGGAGGATGATGAAGACAGAAATAATATAAGACAGTGCAACTCATGACTTTCATATTTATATTCTCCATATCAGTGCATTATCTAGGTTTTCAAGTACATATATCTGTATAGGGTTATTAGTGAGACATATCAGGTAAATAGATGAGATTTGCAGAATGATATAAACCAAAACATGCTATGCATTTCAATATGTCATCTCTTGATAGTCTGCAAATGTTATCAATGTACCTGTTGCAGACTGAGGGGAAAATATAACACTATATCCCACCCTCAGTGGATTAGATCACTGCTCCAAGTGTACATTGGAATTGACTTGTCACATCACTCATACATTGAATTGACTTGTCACATCACTCATACATTGAGCCATGATAGCAGTTGCAGAAAACAAAATCACCTTACATTACTTTTAGTTCTGTTAGAAATGCTTACTGAAGTGCATCAATGCTCATCTCAGGTGTGCAGACAATGGCGAAGTCTTAGTGCATGCACAAGAATTTTCTTTGTTTTTGCCATATGAAGAAGACTAACATAGCCCTCTGTTCACTGATGACCAGGCGATGTAGCTCGATACTAAGCATCGTACAACAGATGCGCACAGAGATAGCCATTTCTTTTTATAAACCATTTATGGCCATGGGTGTGTTGTATTTATCTAATCTAGAAGAGATTAAAGGTTGGAAATGGGAGGATAGGAAAGAGAAGAAAATGGGAAGCAAGCAGAGAGTAAACACCAGGTGAGCAATTCAGGAATGATCAAGATGGAGGTGGGATAAGACCATCCCTGAGATTCATTAAATAATAATAAGTTCCTAGCAAGCTCAAAATTATTCAATTGCTTATCATTCACCCCATCATTAATAAACCTTCTTACTGCCCTAGCCTTTCCTTGCTTGTCTCACCTTATACCCCTCCCCAACCTCTTAGGAGTTCTGATCAATATTTGTTACAGATTCATAAACCTAATAAATCTGTTGGACAGAACCTATATAGTTATTCTCCTGCCATTCAATGGAACAAGCTTCCTATGATCCTGAGAAGCATACCTCAGGTCTACAAATTCAAAAGATATCTGAAAGACTATTTAAATAACACCTAGATATGTAACTGTAATCACCCTACCTGAATCTTGTCCACACACTGTTTCTCCCCTTCTTTATTTCTCTCTCCTTCCTAATTCTATTTCCTCCGCTTACTCCTTGTTTTCTTTTGCTAACTAACCTGCTCCTTCAATCTAACATTCACCTGACTTTCTTCTTACTGCTTCTCCTCTCATTTCTTGATTTCTGTTGTACTATATTTTACTTACTACTAATATCTCCATCTCTTGTTTGACTACTATTATTAACTATCCAGGATAATGAGTCTTGCTGTTTATTACTTTACATGTCTATGCCACCATTATGTTTTACTGCTTTACCACATTTTACATTTTCATAAGTCTCTCTTCTCTTTATTGTTAAATCATATTTTTGTTAATCTTATTGTATTATATACTTATTGTAACATGCATTATTTTTTTTAAACATAATTGTACTGTAGAGCTTTTCTCCCCGGGCCTCTGCTGAGAAGGGGCTTTGTCCCTGTCAGACTATCCCAGTTAACAAATGTCAAATAAATAAATAAATAAATAAACAATCATGTAGGAGCCATGTTAAACCTACATGATGTAAGTGTGTTAGTGAGATGAGCAGCAATGTCAATCATATATGCATGTTCTAGTCACACCTATACATTTGCAAACACTTTTTTCATGGCCAGCAATAGTATTTGTGGACATGGAAAGGTGCTTGCATGTACAAGCACATAATGTAAACAAAACAACTTGCCTACAGGCAAAGCTAAGATAGAAGCACTCACTGTAGCCCTGAAATATTAAAGGCAAGTACAGTGAAATAATTCTGAAGGATGGCAAATGAAATGGGAGAGTTGTATACAAAGGATAATGGTTTGTACTGCATAATAATTAATAGGAAAGCGGAAATGGGTAAAGTTTAGTCATATACCACAGACAAATGTGCTGAAATGTTAAAGAAACATTGCAAATATAAATCCTACCATATTGCTGTAATAATAATAATTAAAATGTCAATGGCAATACTGGTGTTATGCCCTTAAATAAAAATGGACATGCTAACAAAGGATGTGATAGAATTATGAATCTACAATATGAAAAAAGGGAGTTAAATTATGATAAACATGTTTGTAAAATGAGGAGTTCAGGTAATTTAGGTTGCAAACTGACACCACAGATGCATTCTCCACATCAGCATGTATACATGAGAACAAATGGAGCTTAAAACTGTAATGTTAAGTACATCACAGATGGAAACAATTGTAAAAAATGTAAGTGGCACCCACAGGAAAGGAGTTTATCACCCATAAACATGTATTGACAAGCAAGTCTTGTCTATTCATGAAAATGCTTAATTGTAATATAATTACGTAACATACATAACTGACAAATGACAACATAAACTGGATGACATTTTGTTATTTCAAGTTTTACATTGTTAGTTTGCAAACATCTCAGACATCTGTTATACTGAACATGCTCATATGGGATTACAGGGAACAGTAACTAAAAGTGATTCAATAGCATCAACACACAAGAAAATGTTGTAACACAGGACCAGTCACAGTTTCTGATGGTCTGGCTGCCTACCTGCCATGCAGTAAGAAACATTTACAGAAGCCCTCATCTACCATTAAGCTGTATACTGTACAATCACAGTAATAAGGAAATGTTTGGATTAAGACATGCAGAACAAAGCATAATACATTTGGGAATAGATAATGCCTCTGAGCAATGAATGACATAATAAACATTCTCATCATGTAATTTCTAATCACATCCTAGGACAGATATCAGACAGATGCATAACAACCATTGACACCACAGAAGTACATATTTCAGGTATGTCATGAAGAGCATCCTTGAAGAGCTTATTGCACTTTTCTATCATAAGGGGTATGGATGTCCTACCTTGTAGGACAAGGCCTAAAATGTAGCCCTATGACTGTGCCATAACTATTGTCTGTGTGTAAGCCAATGTTGTCTGATAGACAGATGTTACTAGTTTCAGTCCCCTGTCTGTTACATTAGGCTCTCTCCAGACCTCTGTATTGACTGCATGTGCCACATTAGATAGCAATGGGAACTGTCTCAAATAATTGAACTGAATGTGTGCATTAAGAAAAGAGCTATGAATATAGCATGAACAATAGGAATTAGAATGCTGGAAAGGAGCTACACATGTTACTGTCCGCACAACAGTGAACAGTACAATATCAATGCTTCTTCGACAAGACAGCTGTTTCCATCATGTAGTATACACACTATCCCAGAACTGAACCACAGTCTATCTGTGTAGATATGCTATACAAGCCAGTACTCATGTGCCACAGGAGCACTCGCAGTATGACATGTCCTGAATAACCATTTCATTGCTGTGCATTCACAACTTGTGATGATATATTATTGTCCAACATAAAAATGGATACGATTCACTAGATACAATGGTGTTTGTGTTATGTCAGTACATTCATATAATGTTTCCCTTACAAGAATTGAACAGCAAACTATGTGACTCTAATGACTAATGACATGTGGATGAACCACGAGCACCGCAGTGGAAGATACAACCAAGACATTCAACATATGCTAAACTATTATATCATATGTGTGTGCCAAAAACAATCTCTTTGGACAAAAGGGATGGTGGTGGAGGTGGTGGTGGCCTCTCTCACTGTAAATGGGTACATTATAACTGTGGTGGATGTTATTTGTACACAACAATGTTAACAGACACTGAATGTGGATGTCGAACACATGAGCATATGCCAAGAGAAAATACATGATATTTCACACGATGAATCAGCCATGGTGGAAGTGTCATTACAACTGTGAGATATGTTGATATGTCAAGGCATCATATTATGTTATTGCTGCAAGGGATATTTGTGCCTGTAATTGCTATACCAAGGAAACAACATATACAATGTTGTCTAATTCTTTTTTAGCAGAGGATAATGCTTCCTACATATGTTATGTAAGGAAAATGTAATTGCATGTAATAATTACTCTGAATAAAATAATTGCTGTTTGGGAAATTATCAGACCTTTATGTAGGAGGAATCAACATCAATATGTGTACACAGTAGATGTGTTGGACAACAGTATTAGTGAAATGTACAGTCACAATTAGACTGACACAATTTTGTCTGAGCAGTAATGGCTGGATTTGAACTGATTGCCCAAGATCACAAGCTACAGATTAGTGCCTGAGTCACATGTGTCACACAGCATGTTGAGGTACAACTGAGACACCACACAGTTAAATGGATGATGTCAACACTATTTATCAGCTGGATGTTTATGCTGAAAAGTAGTCAAAGTGCACAATAACAAAGTGCAGCTACACATCATTTATTTATTTGAAGTGTAATGCACACAGTATGAGTAGGGAAGGCACTCTCACAGCTAGCTACAAACATCTGATATATGTAGTTTCACAATGTACAAAGCACACTATTAAGTTCATGTAACACAGGAGAAGTTTCATTCTAACTGTGAGATACTACAGTTATTTTAGGATTATGTTATTATTGTGTAGCCCCAAAGTTTTTTTCCCCTGGGGATGCTAGGGTTTGCTAGTGTAACACTGTGACACTGTAAATTCATCTCATAAATGGAAGCGCATATAAAGATGGCAAATGGTATATGACAGCAATCACAGTCACGCTATTTAAGCTAAGCCACCTACCTAAGTAGTTACACCATCTGTAGAACACATTTCCAGGAGCCAGCACAACAGGAAAATTCTATGGATAAGTGGAGTATACAACATATATTAAGGAAGGCATCAGCTGTGTATTGTCAAGGAGATGTGTGTGGTAAAATGACTTTTACAGCTGTCTGGAGTTGTAAAGGTTGCCACTGCAAGTGTGTGTAAATCAATCTTGAATTAATTTACAGTCACACACACACTTTTAGAAGTTAAGCACTGCTGTAGTTGCACATCCTACCTATATATTCACATATTCTAAAGGATAGTATAAGAAATACAAGTGCCACAGGAGAAGTATGACTGTTATGGGGAGAGAGTGCACTTTTGTCAGGGTGACCTCATCACTGTGTTGCAGAGAGGATGTTTTTGAAATAAATTGGTATACAAGGAACTGTGTGAAGAATTAAATGCATTCTTCTCAGGAGAAGTGGACACAGCACCAATAATTATACACAGACAAGTTTCCCATACTGAGCATCAAACCTCCCTCCTATCTAGTTACACAACCTAGGGAGCACTGTAGTAGTCACAAGGGCCATAAGAGAAGTCTGACTTTTCAAAGGAGAAAGTGTGTCTTTGTCAGGATGACCTTGTCAGTGTGCCTCAGAAAGTATGCTTCAGTAGAAAGACAAATAAGGGAGCTGTGTGAAGAGTTAAATATATTCTTCTCACCAGAAGTGAATACAGAACCAAATGTTACACATACTCACATAGATGCACACACAAATTTTCCCTGATGAGAATTGAACCTCCTACTTATCTAGTGACAAAATCTAAATAGCACTGTAGTAGTCACAAGCATCAAAGAAGAAGACTGACTATAACAATATGAAATAGTACATTTGTATTTTTTGAAAATCCACAGTTTGGCACAGATGGTACTGTGTATCACAGGTTGTGCAACAAAAGCATATATGTGTGCACAGGATGATGTGACATCACAATGATTATCACATGTAATTACACATGTCTCTACTAAAACTTAGATACTGTCCTTCATGTACATTGTGTTACTGTGAGAGACATTGACATGTTTCAGATTATGGGATGCCACAGACATTCACTGTTGTAAATCTGTGGATTATCAATCAAACTTTCCTGCAACTTCCTGTTGGGATGATTGCACACTTATATTGTCTAATACTTACACTATATGCATTGACAAGACAAACATGCAAGTCATGTATACAACAGTGTACTGCAGAATAGCGATTACGGAATATGAGAGACTAGGTTAACCAAACTTATAACACAGTTGCAAGTGTAAACATTGTAGGCAGACATACATTGAAAAGCTGAATTAATTGAGTCAACATCGTTCTAAAATCAAAATAACCTATTAACAAAAGTAATACAGATATACAAATGCTGTGCAACCTAAAACAATAATTTGATTTTTTTTTAGTTTACTCTTTAGTGCAATGCTGCCAAGCTGAATTGTGCTGCTGATGGCAAAGCATTAGCACATGCATAATCGTATCTTGAAGTGTTGAACTTAGAATGGGGAATTAGCAGTACTCTATGCTGCTCTCTGCTGACTTTTGCAAAAAGACCAGTACAAGACAGGCTTCACAAAAGGGAACAGTCACATTAATACAGGAGCAGGATAATGATGTTTTAAGGAAAGGTGTAGCCAATGTTTACAGCCACAGGAGTCCGACAAATCATCCTGAAACAGTTTTTCATCCATCTGGATTAAAACCTTTAGAGAATTGCAAGAAAAACCTTTATATCTGAGTATTATCTGAGCACACCATGTAGGAAGTCATACTTCTATTAATTCACATTTGACAGCAGATTTCAGCAAATGTGAATGTATATATTGATCGTCATTACCTTACTGACCACTGTAATCTGTACATTCTACTGTTCAGCTTGTTGAAAAGTACATTTAAACATAGCAGCACAAAGTGCAACAGAGTAATGTGGCCAAAGGTAATAAAAATCAGAAGATATTGCCATAAGCTGTGTACATGCATTTAGCTTTATTAATATTTGTTGACTGCCATCAGACATTGAGTAAATGCAGAGGTGGAAGAATAATGATACAGAAGGGAGAAGATACATCAACAGACTGAGATGGAGGTAGGGACAAAGTCGCTTATGACAGAAGAACTATAATAATAGAGCATAAGAATATTTATCCAACAGGTAGACATTGAATAATGTAAAAAAGTGACACTTAGACCATGGCTGGATTAGAACCCTTGAAAGTAGTAAAAAAATCTATATATACATGTGAGCATCATTTTGTCACACCAAAAAGGGATTATAACTTCACAACATTTAAATAACACAGCTGAAGCACAGTGACAACTTACTGAAGCAGAAGGGGAGACAGAAAAAGACAGAGACAGATGCAGAGAGGAATAGCAACAATATATTTTGGGGAGCATACAGGAACATGTACATGGTATGTGCCTCCTACTTATTAAATCATATCTGTCATGCTCTGTACAATAAAGTGCTTGCCATAGGGAGAAATAAGGGGTAGGAGAGTGCAACAAACATGATGACATAAGCAGGATAAGGTTGGCTTAATAATTCCTTGTCGGGGCTGCAATGTTTTGGCAAAAGATGTCTTGTCACACTATTCAAATGGTATGTAAATGAAATGTTTTTTTATGCTTCACAGGTTCATAGGTGTATACTAGCCTAACATCCAATAGGACCCTTAAAAGCCAAGTTGTGCATCCCAAATGTGACCCACAAATTTGATTTATATTTGATTTATGGGGGTGGTTTACTGATTGCCTCTCTCCATCAGAAACATATGAGCTAGACCAGGGGTGAGTTCCTGATTACCCATTCATTGTACCAAGTTGTGCTTAAATAGGGATAGGGAGGAACTCTGCTTCACATGGATGGGAGCCTTTCTAGAGAATGAGAATTTTTTGAGAAACATACCTGTCTTTCCAACATGTCTTACTTATGTTGCAAGCAAAATTTAGGTCTTTTAATCTGGTAGTTCTGATGCTGTTTGTTTTGCAGATGTGTAAAAGAGTCATCAAAACAGTGTCCAGGGATAACTTGTATACCAAGCAAAGATCACCTCTCAGAAGTCTGTATGATACTGAGTAAAGAGACAGGACTTTGAGGCAATCATTGAAAGACGTTGTATTTACTCCCTGTATTCTTTTTGTATGGAGCCTTTCTGGACATTCCAGTTGCTGCATGATTCTGGTCAGATACATAATGAAGGGGACATTATACTCTATGATGGGCCTGATGAGAGCCGAGTGCAGTGGTATGATGAAGACTCTGGACCTAGATGCCATACTCTTGCTTATAAGCTGAGCAACATAGAAGGAGTTCTTGCTATCTTAAATGTATATTAATCAAAGACTATGTTATTATCTGTCTGATTTCCCAGATCTATCAATACTGAGTCCAATTTTATGGGTGATTTATTGATGATGTAGTTACCTGGGGTGGCAGACTTACAAGAAGGTACTATAATGCATTTTCTTGTACTGAGTTTTAAGCCATGGCTTTGGGACCAAGCATTTGTCTATATTAGACCTTCATGAAGGGTGTTCTTGACATGGGGGAATTCAATGACTGCTCCCATTTGCAATCAACTGCAAACTTGGTTACCCAGAGGCCTTCAACATTGGCTTTGACATCTCAAGAGCAGATGCCAAAGAACAGTGCACCTAGCATATAGCCCTGGAGACTCCACTGGTAACTGGCATCTTTACGGAGATGGCCTCTCTGATTCTAACCTCCTGGGTTCTGTCAGCAAGCCAGCTAGTTATCTAGCACATTACAAATGAGTTCATGCCTAGTTCTGTAAGTTTGTGGACAATGCCCAAGTGGGGTATTATATCAAATTCCTTAGCCAGATCTAGTTAGGCAGTATGTATACTTTTCTCCTCATCCATTGCCTTAGTGACCTTTTCAAAGAAGTCCACCAGTTTCAGTAAGCATGATCTTCCTTTGACAAAGCCAAACTGGGATGTATCTCAGTGTCTGGAGGTTTCCTATGTCCTTGTTGATAATTTCCATGATAATTCTTATCATGGCTTTACAAATAAGACTAGTCAGACTAATGGGCCTGTACTTTCCAGGATTTGTTGAAGGCCCTTCCTTATGAAAGTGGATGACTGTCACAGTCCTCCATTCATGTGGCAAAAAACCTCTTTTAAAACTATAGCTAAATAATGACTCCAGCAATTATAATAACTCGGATTTTAAACTGTTCAGAAGGCACCCTGTGATGTCATTGAGGATCCAAGTTTGCAGTTCAATTTATAAAAGTAATATGAACTTTATGAATTAAGACATTGACCTACAGCTGTAAACAAACCCATGTACTATGCAAAAACAACAGTTTACAAGCAGAGTAATTATGTCAGCAAGTCACATAAGAACTATTATTTTACTACATCCAGCAGCTTAAGAACTGTTACATTAACTGTTTTACAGTGCTGCCCTTAATCTGCCTTTACTCTGTACTCTCACAACACAGCAGCTTTTAGAAAATTTACGTGAAACTAATTGGACCACTGAAGATTAAATAGAAATCTTCAGCTTTTGCAATAAGAAGTTAAACAGCATTCACACTCACTCAGCATTGCTGTGCTATGTAACATCCGAGCAAATGCTGAGGATATAAAGGGATGGCTTTTCCATGGGCCACTTCTGGTCATGTGTGTTGCGTATGAATCTATTTTATGACCATTTTAAATGTGCAAGAAATGGGTGGATGGGACAGTGATAACAATGTGGTTGGCAACTGGGGGGGGGGTAGAACATAGGAAATAATGCAGGAATTTGTATTCATGGGAGAGTACCATAGCTATCCACATCTTCACAACATATATTTGTGATTGTACACATGATTGCATGACTTTGGAGAGTCAACACACCAGTGATAAGTGACAACAACAGAATAATGTTGTATGGCCTATTGGACCAAATAGTGTGTCAAGATGATATGTAGGCTAAGTGGAGAGCTATGTATATTTTTTATGGGACAGGTGTCTATTTTTTTTGAGGAAGAAAGAGAAATATTGGGAGAGATGGCTGAGAATGAGAAGACCAGGTAGGTAGGGTAGGTTAAAAAGCATATGCAGACATACAGGACATACAAGACAGACATGACTGGTGATGGAGACAAAAAGGTTGGGGGACACCATTATTGGGGATAGGTAGGGGACATCAGAGGCACACCCCTGTCTAGCTTAAGAACACAGAGGATCTGGTCCTCACTCTCATAACCATCATCACTGCCTCCTGCAGCTGTTCCCTGGGTCAGTGCTGGAAGTGGCATAGTATTTTCAATGTGACACAGGATGTTCTTAAATCTGACAATATGTTTATGTAGGCCCAGATCCATAATATCCTCCACCAGCCCTGTCAGCTCTTGCCACATGATGAAATTAACATCTCCACTGGTACTGCTCCCAGAGGGTACCACTGCACCCGTGTTGTGGCAGAGCTATCTGACACAGTTGGATCTGGTAAGGCAGGCATTGTGAGGCAACACTGGCAGGTGTGAACCCAAAGTTCTGGGTGCCTGTGTTGCCATGCGTGGAGGTATGGTGGGCTGAGCTGCAGTGATCAGCTACCTCTTTGTGCTGTTGATTATTTACTTTTCAGCAGCAAGGTATGCAAACTGCAGAATGTTTATAAATTATAACTCACCCCCCCAAAAAAAAGAGAGATAGGACGGGGAGACAAAAAAGAGCTAATTAGATTCATGGCATGCCACATTTCTGTATTTTTCAATACATTTTATTTAGCAATTCATAAACAATTATGAACATTTACTATTGTACACCTTTGATGCATTCATCTGGGATGGAAAGGTATTAATGTGCCATAAAATAAACAAGTCTCACTGCTATGATATGACAAAGAGCAACCTTTATTTCCTATGCCAAATAGGGTATGTGCATTCAAATGTAATAATTTCAGTTCCCATAACTGAATTGTTCATAACATGTTATTCCTGTTTATATTTAAAAGTAATTGCTGCTTCTGGGTATTGAACCCACATACATTTAATCTGGTGTTCTCATTGCCTAATGCAAGTAGCAAGAGTTATTGGGGAAGGCATGCATGCTCGAGATGAAGATTGAGGTATGTCTGCTCAATGTGCTAGTAACTGAGGGAATGAAAAGAAATTTCTGGCTTGAAATTGGACCCTAGTAAAACTTATACCACTCCTTTCTCAGGTGAGTTAATCTTTCCTAGTGCACCTCACATTTTGCAGCTATTTCCTCTAGAGCTGCACAATACAAACAGAAAGAAATGTATATGAAAATATGAGTACATGTGTTGGCTGGCTAGATCATTACTGCCATAACATAGACAGGTTATGGTTCGGTACACTTACATAACTCGGGTTTTCACAATCCACAATTCAGCCCCCCATTAGCTTAGGAGGTCCTGCTTGTTCATTTTAAGGTCTCTGTAGTGGTGACAACATTGCTTTCCAGTGTGTGGAATGTCAGCTGCACTCGATACAGCCTTGGCTTAATTATTCCAAGCCTCAGCCTTATACTGAGACCTGGTATGATACCCCTGCAGCAGCTTATGGCTGTAGCACTTCACAAGGAGTACCAGAAATATCCTGGACTACTCAACACCTCACATTCATGCTCTAAATTTAGCACTATTCTTTTTCTCATCAGCAGTGTCTACAAACGTCCAAATCAAATCTTCTGGCTTACTGGTTGCATGCAAAAATGCACAGCTTTGCCAACTGTACTTTTACAGCTGAAATGCAGATGGATTCCTTGTCAGACACATTGGAACTAAATACTTCACATAGCAGTAAAGGTGTCTAATATGACATTGAGCTTTGCCACATGTGATGCTCAACCTACTGACACAGGTTCCAGTATTCAACAATGGAATGCTTTATGGCATGGCTTTTAATCCTTGCAGTTTGAAAGGAGAAAGAGGATGAATTTTGACATATTGTGATGTTGGGGCTTACACAATATTAAAATATCATAGCATCAACTTACACTGAACCCAGAGGATAAAGTATGGAAAAACTGAAACTTAGCTTATGAATTGACATTGCTACAGGATTACATTTCAAGCACAGAAACTAAACATATACTAATTTCATAATAAATGAAGATATGCTTCAGGGAGGACTGTATATGTGTATTTTAATTGGTCCTGGGAATACATTCCTATGCAAAAGTCAGTATTTTTGTTTGTAAATATATATTTCATATGGATGAAGTTGAATGAGCTGAATAACACAGGTTGGGGTATGTTGCATACATACTTCACAAGACAAGACATAACTGTCCTAAACACATAATTGGGATATGTGATGAGTCATGATGACTATGACAAATGTATTGTGCCCATCATACATAGCAAGTGAATTTAATATTAATTATCATCATTGTCAGATTTAGGAAATTGGACACACATTAGCTCGAAGTTATATATGAAACAGTAATGATATATGAAACGCAGAAAATTTTATTTATGCAAGCATTACTGATAAATTGCTTGCAAGAAACATGTTTAACATTATCCTTTTTTTCCCTTTACTGTTACAGTCCTAATCAAACCCTTTGTAAGGGTATCTTTTAGCTGGATTTGAACCATTCATTATCTGTGTTCTTTAAGTAAGCTCACTGCATTTATACTTTGTGCCAAAGAGATAAACATCTGATATGTATAATTTCTCCAGTCAGTACTGTCCAGAGTTCTGATGAAAGAGCACATTTGACAGGCATGTTTGCACTGCATAAGGCAGCCTAAACTAAATTGCTCATATTTTTACTAATGACGTTAAAATTAATTTCCCACTGTAAAGCAGCACACAAATGCAAAAGACAATAATTACCAGAGGCATTCACACAACTTTGTTTGGAATAACAACTTGAAGAAACATGAAAATGAATGACAGTGTATATCTAGCAATGAACAGAGCTACTACTGTAGTGCACTGATACATTTAATCTTCTCACAAACTGCTTGCCACATCAGTACTTCATGTATGTTTCACAAAATCAGGACTCAGCTGGGAATGGAATTCCATGGGAATGGAGAAGGGCACAGGGAACAGAAGAAATTATTTTGTTGCTCCCACAGCACACACAATTAATATAGATATAATTTCAAATGACTTGCCTGTCTATCACATTTAGTCAATACTGACCATCCTTAAGCTTCAACACATTAATACACCAAAATGAGTGTTAACGTGTATTCTAACCACCTTCAGTAAAATGATCTGTGAAGAGGTTTTGGACCCTGCATCACCTGTACTGTTTTTCTAAGTTCAATATATTTACAAATTATTCCACAGAGATAGGAGTATGCCAGTTTGAATTTCTTCACACACTACTGTCTAGACTGCTGAGGAAAGTGCAATAATACTAGTCTTAATTGCATTCTTGATGGCAGTCAAAATAAAATTTGTCATTTTTTTACCTTGGGTAGTGAACTGCTATTCACCACTACTGACCTTTGCCTGTCAATGGATCACAATGCAAAATGGTGCACAAGTGATAAAGGAAAACAATTGGAATAACATACTTTAATTGTACATTTCCAATGTTTATTCAACTGTGTTAGCTTACAACAGGAACCTATAATGATTTAACCCCCCAACCCAAACAAAGGTAATAAAAAAATTCATTGAAGAGTATTTCCCATATTTGCTACAGACAAAGGCACATATTTGCAAGGAGAAAAAGTGTTTAGATATACTGATAATGTGACATTGCCAAGTCACACTGAAAGTGCAATGAAAGTTATCAAAGTTGTCCTTTATCATTTGGCAGAAAATTGCTGGATAATTGTGATATTGTCAACAGTTAGAATACCAATGCACTCACAGAAAATTAAAGAAAGACTGAAAACACTGCAGGTGTATTCCTATCTTTCTTTATGGTGTCTTATTCCCTTATCTATGCTTTCTTCATTGCAACTATATCTCTGTTTTATTGCATATGCTATCTGTATCAATGCTTATAGTACTCACTTGAATATGAACATTTCTTACTAAGGAGAAATAACTGTTGTTATTAAAGCCAGCATTCAAATGTTAGAAATGTTGCTCTTCTAAATCAGTCAGTGCACTTTTAGACTTTTTGCAAAGTGTCTTCTCCTTGACACACCCTCAGTAAGTATACAGCAAAGAGGTGAGACCATGAAACCCTGATTGTTTCTGCAGTCAGAATAATTGTAGAAACCTGCAAACCATTAGCAGGTAACATTCTCAATGTTCCTCCATGCAGTGCTAGGGAATGTGTATGTATTTTTGTAGCTCCTTACACCCTTTTTACATTCTTTACCCAAAGTGCAGATTGTGGTATTCAGGAATGCTAATGATTTAACACTTAATTTGCAGTACTCACAGTACTCACAGGGCTGATTTCTGCACTATGTAAAGAGAATTGTGTAGCTAATGCTCTCATTTTGTGCTGGGGAGACAGTTTGGATTCAGAGAGGTCAATACTGCTAAATAAGAACAACTTTTGGGAAATTATCTACTTTCTGCGCTGCTTTATTGTCAAGGTATGTTGCCATTAATTACATAATACATTTAGTGTAACATTAAAAGGGGAATTGTACTTGCTGTTCAAAAGCATTTTTGTATCTTAATGTTTTTTCTCTATCCCTTTCTTTTAGCATAACCACATCTGCATTAAAAGTATGCTACAGAATGCTACATAATATATATTTTAGGTTGTCTTCAATTGTTATTTGCACAGTTTTTTCAGATGACTGTGCTATAACTTTGTAGGAAGCTCTAGTATTTTGCCGGTGTTATCAGAAAGAAAAAAGTGTTCCATCTGTGGATTTCTACCTCACTGTCCTCTACAGTAGTGGAGATGGCAGTTATAACAGTTGTCTTACATTTCTAATGCTACATTGGATAATAGGATCATGGGAGATTACTAGGCTAGCGAACTGGAGGTTATTTTAAGCCTAGCCATTTCATCCCAATGTAATGTCATGAATATGCTAGTCAATACCCAAGACTGCATTTAGTGATGACTACCCATGTCAAGGAGGGTTGCGGGGACTATCCCTGGTAAGACTTTATGGTGCCCCATCCACTTGTCCAGTTTCCTCTTGAACAGTGTCATAGAGGTGTTCTGCTTCACATGAACTGGTAGCCTGTTCCAAAGACATGGCAGTCATTGGGAGATAAATCTGTCCCTCCAGCATGTCATATTTAAGTTGCAGACTATATTTATATCCCTGGAACAGGTAGCCCTAGTCCCATTTGATTTACTGATATGCAGCAAGTTCATTAGGTTTGGGTCTTGGATTGCACTGTAGGCCAGGCATGAGTCTCCCCTAAGAAGTCTATATGAAATGGAGTAAAGTGACAGGGACTTTAGTCAGTCTGTATAAGGCACATGCTGGAGCCCCTTGATTTTCTTTGTTAGAAAACTTTCAGGTCTCTCCACTTACTGCAGGTGCTTTGGATGGTACATGCCAAATGAGGGAGTTATACTCAATTATGGGGCAGATTAGTGCCAAATATTGCTCTCCAGGTGATGCCTTTACTAATCAAGTGTGTTATGTAGAAAGCCTTCCTTACTACAGTAGATATATGGTAGTCAAAGTTAAGGTTGCAGTCAACTTGTGATCTTATGCCCCTTACCACTTTGTGGGTACTTTGGATATTGTTGTTGATTTGATAGTGTGAAGGGCCATTGTTTATGCAGAAAAGAATTATGATGCATTTATTTGCATTCAGTTTGAGACCATGACTAACACACCAGTGGCTGGTCTGTGTGAGACCCTCCTGGAGTATATGGATATAATTTGGGTATTCCATGATTGCATCTAGTTTGCAGTTGTCTGCAGACCTGGTCAGCCACAACCCCTTAGTTTTGACCTGAAATTCTGAGAAGTATATACCAAACAGTAGGGGGCTCAGCACTGACCCCTGTGCCACCCTGCTGGTAACAGACCTTCTGGTTGATATGAAGTCATCCACTTTGATAGTGTGTGTCTGGTTTTGCCTACTGGTTGATATGAAGTTATCCACTTTGATAGTGTGTGTCTGATTTGTGAGTCATTTGGCAACCCATCTTACAACAAAGGGGATTACATTCAGTCTGCTAAATTTATCAGTAATGCCTGAATGTGGGATTGTGCTGAAAGCCTTTGCTAAGTTGAGATGTGCACAGATTTGCCCTCATCAATGACCCTTTTTCACCAGATTTAACAGGCAGGATCTGCCCTTGATAAAGCTGAACTGGATAGGATCAAGGGTTTGGAGGTTGCCTATGTCTTTATATATGAGTTCCATAAAGATACATTCCATGGCCTTACAGATGAGGTTGGTCAGTCTTATGGGTCTGTAATTTTCTGGGTCTGTTGCTAGGCCACCTTTGTGGAGGGGAATAACTGTTGCTGTTCTCCATTCCAAGGAACAAAGCCTGTGGTTAGGCTATGATTGAAAAGGGTACTTAATTGTGTTGTGAGTTCATGTTTTAGCCTGTTTGGAAGACAGCCTAGTATGTCATCTGGTCCCATAGAGGTTGTGTTTTGTGCGTTGGACAAGGCTTTGAGGGCCTGCTCTTCAGATATGTAGGGTGGGATGGGGGAGTTTGGGGGAATGTTTGTGATAAGTTAGGAGGGGATAAGGGAGTGAAATGTCACCATACCTATCCACTAGCAGATTTGCTATCTCTGTGGGGGTCAGTGTTTGTGACACCATTGGTCACTAGTTCTGCACATGCTTGGGTCCTACCTTTTAGGCTATGTACGTAGCTGTAAAAGGCCTTATGGTTATCCTTGGATGTACTTGCTAAGTTTCTCTCAAAGGAGTCCTTAGAGGATTTGACAAGTTGTCTTATTTGCCTGTTGAGGCTGAGGAGGGTGCTTTTCCATTGTTGGTGCCTTGCCTTTGTTTTCTTGGACAGCAACTTTTTGTGTTTATTGTAAAGTTTGTTGATGCTGGATGTCCATGGCAGCTTGTTTTTACTTTGGGCTCTAGCTTTGATTCTTTCTGGTAAAGCTGAGTTTATATGCTTATGCAAGTGATTGTACAGGGCCTTAGTATAAGCTTTGATGTAATTACCACTTCCAGCTTGGGGTGGGTGGGGCTTGGAATGCATCTATACCATCACCTAGGAGGGTATAGTTTGCCTTGGTGAAGTTTTTTAGTCTGATTTTACCCTTTGTGAGTTTTGGTGTTAGTGCCAGCTCAAATGTCACTGTTTTGTGGTCAGATATAACTAAGGAGGGTCTGACAGTTGTGGCAGTGCATCTGTTTGACATGTTGGCGAAGACCAGTTCTACAATATTTGTTCCTCTTGTCAGGGTGTGAACAATCAAATTTGTGGATTTTTTTATTGTTAATGTCATGATGTACTTCACATTTAAACCCATGTTATCTGCATTAAAGACTTGTTTCAGATTGATGTTGAAATTTGATTTAGAATTTTTTTTGGGGGGGGTCTTAACTTGTGTGTAGTCATTGGGAGCATTAACTTTTAAATTATTGCATGCATGATGGATGCATGCATTCACATATAAGTGAATTCACAGCCATCCTGTCTTTGTATTATGTACTTAAAAACAAACCAAGCAGAAATTTTGCAGTGTGGAAGATATGAAGTTCACTCCTTGAACTATGTTATGCACCTAATTCAAACTTTAAAATACATATTAAAAAATAATAAAATAGTAGTTACTCCACAGTTGAGTTAAGAAGGGAATATCATTTATTGAAACAAAAAACATGCAATCCTAGCTGAGTATAATTAAAAGCATTAAAGACATTCATTAATTTATATACAATCAGGTTATGTGGAGCAGGGGCACAGTTACAGAGGTTGGTTCTGTTAAGAGCAATAAAAGCATTAAATTCACTCCTTTATCCAAGTCCCTCTTCCCCCTTAACACCATAGTGTAAACTGAGACTATGCTACCATAGAACTGAAACTTAAAAGCTAGAGACAAATTAAAATATATAATATAAGAACAGCTTATTAAGGCTAACCTGCTAATCTGAACCTTATTAATTAAGAAACTAACTCACTAACAAAATGACTAACTAATTTGTGTGGATTCAGCAAACTTCCGTGCAAGAATAACTGATTCTTGCATGGAAGGGACCATTCCCATGCAGCACGGCAGCGTGCCATGCATATTTATAAAGGCGTGCTGCCGTACTGTAATATGGGCATGGTTCTGTGTACGAGTGCAGGGAATGTGTCTGAGAGCAGTCCTCTCACAATACACACACCCCCTGCACACCAGAATTGCCATACCTCAATTTAAAAAGAGCAGGAGATCGCTCGTCACACCTCTCAACCCATTAGAGTAAGAAATCTGGAGAAAGGGGGACAACTTTTACATATTGGTAATACAAACTTAGAAAGTTGATAGAATAACATGTTTTGCATTAGCATTAATCATCTGAAGGGTATGAAGTCTAAAACACACACCTCCCAACCTGTTAGAAGAAATCTGGAGAAAGGGGGACAACTTTTACATATTGGTAGTACAAACTAAGAAACAGCCACAGTTCGAATCCCTGGAGTGGTAGTAAGCTGTATGCATAATTTCAATTAGGATTTTGTAAAAATGTGTAGAAACAGTCAGGTAGTATTAACAAACATTCCCTCCACAGGTCTCCGAAGGGTATAAAGTCTAAAATCACACCTCCCAACCTATTAGAGTAAGAAATCTGGAGAAAGAGGGACAACTTTTACATATTGTTAGTGCAAACCTAGAAAGTTGATAGAACAACAGGTTTTGCATTAGCATAAATCATCCAAAGGATATGAAGTTTAAAACTCACACCTCCCAACCTGTTAGAGTAAGAAATCTGGACAAAGCTAAAAATTCAATTAAAAAATTAAAGGTTTTAGTTTATTTTTTTTTTTATTAGTCTGGAATAAAGTTTAAGCGTAGCTGTGTGGGTTTGCCCATCATGGATCTATGCATAGCAGCGTTTAAACTTCAAAAGAAGTTTAGTAGAACTATAAACAAAAAAAAAAATGAAAAGTGAAATTGAAATAGTGTAGTGGTTAGAGCATTCACTTCACATGAAATCAGGTACAGTTCGAGCCCCATAGCAGGCCAAAATGTATTTTTAATAAATAGGAAGTGACTATATCTTATATATATGTTAACCAGGGTAGTGTAGCAGCTCCAAATGTGAGGTGTCACTGAAATTAAATGTTTAAACAATATTTAGGATATACAAGCAGATTTGCGCGCTGGTAAGCAGGGCGTAGCATCTACCCTATTAAGCAATGGGCAGCCTTGCTAAGTGTGTATGCCCGGTGCTTAGCTTAGCTCAGCAGTTTTAAAACTGTCCAATCGCAGTGCAGGGCAGGAAAATAGGCCTATTTATACCTTGCAGGTGGGAATACAGCTCATAACTGGTTGTAGCTCCCAATTGTAGGCAGAATGGCAGGTGTTGGTGAAGGCATGCACTTTAGGGCGCAGCGCTGTGGCATACAGGAGTCCAAGGTTATGGTAGGACTCCTTGTAAAAAACATGAAGTGAGGCTGCTGCAGGACCAGTACCAGGGCTCCTAATACAAAGCGAAAGTCTGGGAAAGTCTTGCCTGTGATCTCACCAGTGCCACTGGTATCCCTCGGACTGGTAAGTAGATCTGGCACCACTATGCCGACGTGAAGCAAAGGAAGAGGGAGCTCTTGGAACAGTGGGCCCAAGAAGCAAGACAGAGGGGTGATGCCCCAGCAGTGTGTAAGTATTCATAGCAATAACTGTTTACCAAAGTCCAGCCTGTGTATGTGACCGATAGGTATGCATAAATGTTACTCTATTTTCATTACAGCTCCAGCTGAGAGGGTTGCGAACCAAGCAACTCATGCCAGTAGGTTGCAAAGGCTGTGTCGCAAGGCTGGTGAGTAACAATCTAGCTTGCACTATACATACCAAATAAATATAAAGGAGTAGAATGTCACCTGACATTATTAAAACTGGGTATGGTTTAAACTGAATAAAGTAGACAATATTACAGTAATAGTCTTATATAGGTCATATATTAATAAAATGTAATTGCCCCTGAATACATTTCTAAACCCTGGACTGGTTGTGTTTACTCTGGTATGGTATGATTTGAAATGTGTACAGATTATGCATAGCAACTATAGCTCTAAAAGCATTAAACAATCAAGTCTCATCTGACAAAGTTAGTGCCTCTATAACACATGCGATTAACTAATATTACAAATGTCACACAGCAAGATCTGATATCTGAATAGTAATGTTGTATTAACCACTGTTTTCCACACTGTGCTATGTGAACAGGTATGCAAGGTTATAAATACAAAGTCAGATTGTACAACAAAGAGAGAATAATACAGTAATCATTTAAACAACAGACAGCAGTGTCTTAATAGTTCCCTGTGATGAAACACACCTGTCAAATTTTAAGCAGAAACAGCCACAGTTCGAATCCCGGGAGTGGTAGTAAGCTGTATGCATAATTTCAATTAGGATTTTGTAAAAATGTGTAGAAACAGTCAGGTAGTATTAACAAACATTCCCTCCACAGGTCTCTCAGGTAGGATAAGGTACAAAGTAGCTACAAGAAGGCTGTAGTTATACTGTGTCCAACATCCATGGTGCAATCCCAAGGCTGCAAATGACAGCAAGACATACACCAAGTGGTCTCCCCCAAGAAATATTTAAAAGTGTCATGCTTTCACAGCTACAGGTCCCAGTGGTGGCTGGTGACTTCAAGTCAAAGGGGGGCTGCAGGAGACAGCTGAATAGGTTAGGCCAATGGGAAGGGATGTGGCCAACTAGAAGGGTGGAGCTATGCTAAAAAACGCAAAAACTGGGACTTTAATTAAATACGCTGCCCTGGGTGCAACTGCCAAACCATCTTTATGAGAGTCCAATCAAGACAAAATGAATTGTAGAAGAAAAAAATATTTCAATGCATTGGCTACATGACAGCTTACTTAATATCTAGATGGAAACAAAAAGGTTGTGAGGCATGAAAAAATAAATTACTTTTTAAATACATTACTGGAATCCCTGTCAAAGTCAGATATAAAAAAACAAGCAGCACTTAACTCAAACCACTTCTCCCTGCACTGCAGTTATAATTCTAATTTATATTTAGCTTTATAAAAGTACCAAGTAACATGCTGAAAGTAGCAATACCCCCACTTGTAAAAAATGTTTCTTATCCAAAAAGACCTGCTGCCTGATAACAACTATCTACTTGTTTCATGGGGAAAACATGATCAAAGTAAAAAATGAACAGCAAACAGCAAGCAAGCTCAAGATAAATCGCTTAAAGAATTGCTGCACAGGTTATGGACCCCGCATGATAGACTGGCATTCTGTTTAGCTTACAGGTAAAGCCTGCAAAGATGACTGAAGTCTCCAACAAATGTAATGAGCTTCTGAAAATACTGTAATCCTGTCCTTTATTACAAATACTGTCATATGCATTTCAATACTTAAGGCTTATATGCT
Organism: Protopterus annectens; assembly: GCF_019279795.1. Taxonomy (NCBI): domain Eukaryota; kingdom Metazoa; phylum Chordata; order Ceratodontiformes; family Protopteridae; genus Protopterus; species Protopterus annectens. The sequence continues at coordinate 1,042,795,192 of NC_056730.1, read as the reverse complement.
ATCTAGTTATGTAAATATTCTCTGTATGGCAACAACAAAAAGGCCTTCAGTGTTAGTCATTCTTTAACAGTATGCTTATTAAAGCTTACTTGCATCTTACAATCTCAGACAAGTTTACCTGATGGTCATTAAAGCACTGATACTTAAACACAGAGTAACAGGCACTACAATGACGTGCATTTTCTGAATAAGAAGAATAAATCAACAGGTCTATATTAGTACATCGAATTATTACTACTTTAAATGTACTAATATCGAACCCTTTGCATCGAAAGCTGAAAATAGCGAAGCTGCAGAATATCGAATACTTTCCTAGAGAAAGTATTAGGTGGGCCGTTTCTGCAGCTTTGCTATTTCCTCGACTGTGGAGCGAAGGTTACGGACCGGGTTAAGGTAAGTGTGCGAATGAAGGTGAGTGTGCGATAGGGACCTTAGGGTTAGGGAGCGGGTAAGGTGAGTGTGTGATAGGGACTTTAGGGTTAGGGAGCGGATAAGGTGAGTGTGTGATAGGGACGTTAGGGTTAGAGAATGGGTAAAGTGAGTGTGCATTATTTACGGACCTTAGGGTTAGGGTTGGGTTAAGGTAAGTGGATAGCTAGTAGTGTATGTATGGTTTAGTGTAAGTTTTTGTGAAGTGTATGTGTGTGGATTATGTATTTTGGTGTGCTTGTGTTGTGTGTATGTTTGTTGGAACAGCAAATTTTTTCCCTGGGAAAAAATTTGTTGTTCTGAGTGTTCGATGTGGTGTTTCGAGTGAAATGGTTCGATATTAGAACATTCGATGTAGTAATACTTTGATGTTCTAATACTTTGATGTTCTAATATAGACCCTAAATCAACAGTATAAAAATATGACAGAAAACCAGAATATTCTGCACAATCAAGGACAGATGAAAAGCCACTCTAGTACTTGTGTCTATCTTGGATGGGGGAGGATACTCTGCACACTTACACTGCATAACTGCTCCTTGCCTTGCTTGGACACATCCAGAGTCACTAAGTGTGGTAGTGGGGTGTAACAAGTATGTCACAATTAAATGCCTCTGGCTGACGGTGATGGCCCTGATACATTTGTCATATCTCTCAGCCTCAGAGCAAGAAATCTGGACAAAGCCATAAACAGAAGTAGGACAAAGGCCCAAAAATAAGGACACATTTTAGATATTGTTCTTATAAACCTAGGAATATAATAGAATAGTAGTTCTGACATTAGTATGAATTTTCTGAAGGGTATGAAATCTGAAACTCAAATGTCTGTCATTATTTTCTAACTTCAATCTTTAATGCTTTGCCACTAATTTGCAAGAAAACCCAAGTTTATGAAAAACAGACCAAAAATGTGATGCAAAAATATAAAATAACCACACAATACAGCTGGGAACGTGTCAAAGAAGGGGCACTTTTTAATATTAGTACTGTTAACTTGAGCAGCTGACGATATAAGAGAATCTACATGCATTTCTGAAATTAAAAGTAATCTATAACTGATCATTACATTTATTTATTAATTGTAAACCCTCCACATTTTCTTCCAAATTTTCCATTTTGGGGAGGAATTATTAGGGGGAGAGCAACATTTTGAGCCAAAATGAAGGACAGTTGAGAGGTTTGGATATACCTAATTCTGTAAAGTGATTTATTTGCGAGTACCTCTCATCCTCTTAGAACAGAAAATTTGGACAAGGCCAACAGAACAAACGGACAGTACTAAAAGTTGCTCATGTATAAACATAGTCAGTTGACAGAACAACAGGTCTTGCTTTAGCATGCATTTTTTTAAACTTCTCTTCAAGTTCTCAGCTCCTTGTAATATTCACTTGACACTCCAAAGTTTTTCTCAACTTTGTAGCACAAGAAATCTGGAAAAAGCCAACATTTATTGTGGGGGGGGGGGGGGCAAAAGATGAAAAAATTAGGGACACATTTTAAACATTGCTTGTATAATCTTGGAAAGTTACTAGAATAAAATGCTGTGTTATCACCATGCATTTCATTGCCAAGTCTTGGACCCTGGACCCTGTGCAGTACAGTCAGAGAAACACACCACTATGCTAAATCAGCTGTTACTTGAAAGACAGGTAGACTGAAACTGAAATGGCTATAATTTAGTGAATTCAGTTCTCACCATAGCTCTCAACCTCTTAGCACAAAACACCTAGACAAAGCCAATAATGGGGGAATACAGCTCCCTAAACATATTCAGTGAATTCAGTTCTCATCATAGCTTTCAACCTCTCAGCACAAAAAACCTGGACAAAGCCAATAATAGAGGAATATAGCCCCACAAATAGTGACAAATTTCAAAAATTAATGTTATAAACAGAACATTGCTAGAATAAAAGGTTTTGTGTTACCATGTACTTTCTAAAGAATATGAAGTCTGAAATTCAAATGCCTGTCATTATTCAAAATTCATACAACCACAAATATGAGGCACACATTTCACAAGTGGTGGTAGGTAGGGAATTAAACTTCTTGCTACCTGTTTGCAAGGTGCAGGGTTTGAGTCTAGCCACAAGGTATATTTAACTAGGACATTTTACTTACACACACACTATAGTAAACGCTCAGATCAGGGAATATAGTTTGCCAGTTTAAATGAATTTCAGCATTTTTTCCTGAAAAATATGTTTTTTTTTCTTTAAAATCGCGTATGGGTGATTACATTGGAATTCATAGAATTACTGAATGAACACTTTAGAAGGCCTAGTATCCACCCTGTGGATCACTGTGATACTACATGTTGAATTAACAAGGTGGGACGTTATCGCCCATCATACAGAATATACTGTCAATTGCAGTGTTCATCATGTCTCAGTAATGAGATTAACTGGCTGTATTAAAAAGTTTCTGTCACTGTGTACAGTACACACTTACTACACTCTTGTGCCACGGTCATAGTTTTTAATGTTATTACTACTTTATATATATATATATATAAATATATATATATATATATATATATATTGAATTTCAGTGATTAAAAAACTGAAAACAGGTAAAAACTAAATTTCAGGAAAAAGTATAGAGTTGGTACTGGACATGTAACACTGATTACCCATGATGGTTCTTCAGATTAACACTGTTTAGCAGAGAACATGGATCACCACACACATATTATATGTATATATATATATATATATATATCTATATATACATATGTGTATATATATATATATATATATATATATATATATATATATATATATATATATATATATATTTATACACACACACACACACACACACACACACACACACACACACACACACACACACACACACACACACACACACACACACAGACACACACTTTCAAAGAAGCTTCTCCTGCCTGTAAAGTTCATTCGTCCAGTTTCAAAGAAGCTGCAAAGTAAGTTCGTTCGTCCCGTTTCAAAGAAGACTGCAAAGTTCAAATCTTGGAACTCCTTCCTGCAATACTACCCAGCCTGCAGTACTCTCTAAAAGCTCAACACCTTCTCGCGGTATCAGAGCAGGCTGCTGCTACCAGTCTGCTGGACGTTGCAGTCTGATACCCTTCCACTCTATGCAGTTGTAACAGCATAGACTTCTGGGAATTTCTGCTGTTGAATGCTGTCTTCCTAATCCAGACTGCTGGTGAGACAGTCTGGATTTTGTTAACATGCTCCAGACTGGTTCACCAGCAGTCCAGATATTGGGAAATGCCACAAGTGCGCATGTGCGATGTCCGGGACTGCAATTATGTTTTTCTTTACATTTTTATTTTATTTCATTGTTTTTTCTTTTATTTCATGTTTTACAGCTGGGGCAGTCCAATAGCACAAGCCACCCCTGGTCAGGTCCCTGCTAACAACAAGACAGAGTGTGTCAGTAGCATGCACACACACACACACACACACACACACACACACACACACACACACACACACACACACACACACACACACACACAGTATGAGTGCACATATGTAACCCTGACTATGGGAATATGGGTAGAAACAGCCATGTAGTATTAACTAACATTCCCTCCACAGGTCAACCAGGTAAGAGAAAGTTCAAAGTAGCTATAAGAAGGCTGTAATTATACTGTGTACAAATATACCACTGCCCAAACCAAGACTATAGTTGTACTAATACCTGTAGAGTAATGAGTAGAGCAATGATTATTAAAGCTGTGACCACTGGAAGAATCTACATTTGTTAACTGACATCTCCCCCCCACCATATCTTCACCAATAATCTAAACAAATAAATGAATGGGTATGTTTTCCACTAAACCTACTGTTGGGACATGTCCTGTTGCTCTAAAAACATTGAAATTTATTCCAATTAAATGTTCCCTGTTCAAATTTCATCATTGGTGGCCTGTTGTTATCAATGTAACCTGCATGCTGGTGTAATGCCCAATGTGGTTCCATATATATGCATGTGTTCTGTGTGATATGCAAATGTTCCAAATGTCTTATATTGGGTTAATGGGAATACTCATGCATACTGTTATAACTAATCTTGGAATGTGTTAACCATTACTAACCAACATATGTTCTGACACTGCAACACCATAGCAAGTCAGGGAAGGCCAATCCCAGCAGATCCACCTCTTCCTCTTAGCACAAGAAATCTGGAAAAAGCCAACATTTATTGTGGGGGGGGGGGCAAAAGATGAAAAAATTAGGGACACATTTTAAACATTGCTTGTATAATCTTGGAAAGTTACTAGAATAAAATGCTGTGTTATCACCATGCATTTCATTGCCAAGTCTTGGACCCTGGACCCTGTGCAGTACAGTCAGAGAAACACACCACTATGCTAAATCAGCTGTTACTTGAAAGACAGGTAGACTGAAACTGAAATGGCTATAATTTAGTGAATTCAGTTCTCACCATAGCTCTCAACCTCTTAGCACAAAACACCTAGACAAAGCCAATAATGGGGGAATACAGCTCCCTAAACATATTCAGTGAATTCAGTTCTCATCATAGCTCTCAACCTCTCAGCACAAAAAACCTGGACAAAGCCAATAATAGAGGAATATAGCCCCACAAATAGTGACAAATTTCAAAAATTAATGTTATAAACAGAACATTGCTAGAATAAAAGGTTTTGTGTTACCATGTACTTTCTAAAGAATATGAAGTCTGAAATTCAAATGCCTGTCATTATTCAAAATTCATACAACCACAAATATGAGGCACACATTTCACAAGTGGTGGTAGGTAGGGAATTAAACTTCTTGCTACCTGTTTGCAAGGTGCAGGGTTTGAGTCTAGCCACAAGGTATATTTAACTAGGACATTTTACTTACACACACACTATAGTAAACGCTCAGATCAGGGAATATAGTTTGCCAGTTTAAATGAATTTCAGCATTTTTTTCCTGAAAAATATGTTTTTTTTTCTTTAAAATCGCGTATGGGTGATTACATTGGAATTCATAGAATTACTGAATGAACACTTTAGAAGGCCTAGTATCCACCCTGTGGATCACTGTGATACTACATGTTGAATTAACAAGGTGGGACGTTATCGCCCATCATACAGAATATACTGTCAATTGCAGTGTTCATCATGTCTCAGTAATGAGATTAACTGGCTGTATTAAAAAGTTTCTGTCACTGTGTACAGTACACACTTACTACACTCTTGTGCCACGGTCATAGTTTTTAATGTTATTACTACTTTATATATATATATATAAATATATATATATATATATATTGAATTTCAGTGATTAAAAAACTGAAAACAGGTAAAAACTAAATTTCAGGAAAAAGTATAGAGTTGGTACTGGACATGTAACACTGATTACCCATGATGGTTCTTCAGATTAACACTGTTTAGCAGAGAACATGGATCACCACACACATATTATATGTATATATATATATATATATATATATCTATATATACATATATGTATATATATATATATATATATATATATATATATATATATATATATATATATATATATTTATACACACACACACACACACACACACACACACACACACACACACACACACACACACACACACACGCACACACAGACACACACTTTCAAAGAAGCTTCTCCTGCCTGTAAAGTTCATTCGTCCAGTTTCAAAGAAGCTGCAAAGTAAGTTCGTTCGTCCCGTTTCAAAGAAGACTGCAAAGTTCAAATCTTGGAACTCCTTCCTGCAATACTACCCAGCCTGCAGTACTCTCTAAAAGCCCGCAACACCTTCTCGTGGTACCGCGAGAGCAGGCTGCTGCTACCAGTGTGCTGGCGTTGCAGTCTGATACCCTTCCACTCTATGCAGTTGTAACAGCATAGACTTCTGGGAATTTCTGCTGTTGAATGCTGTCTTCCTAATCCAGACTGCTGGTGAGACAGTCTGGATTTTGTTAACATGCTCCAGACTGGTTCACCAGCAGTCCAGATATTGGGAAATGCCACAAGCGCATGTGCGATGTCCGGGACTGCAATTATGTTTTTCTTTTACATTTTTATTTTATTTCATTGTTTTTTCTTTTATTTCATGTTTTACAGCTGGGGGCAGTCCAATAGCACAAGCCACCCCTGGTCAGGTCCCTGCTAACAACAAGACAGAGTGTGTCAGTAGCATGCACACACACACACACACACACACACACACACACACACACACACACACACACACACACACACACACACACACACACACACACACAGTATGAGTGCACATATGTAACCCTGACTATGGGAATATGGGTAGAAACAGCCATGTAGTATTAACTAACATTCCCTCCACAGGTCAACCAGGTAAGAGAAAGTTCAAAGTAGCTATAAGAAGGCTGTAATTATACTGTGTACAAATATACCACTGCCCAAACCAAGACTATAGTTGTACTAATACCTGTAGAGTAATGAGTAGAGCAATGATTATTAAAGCTGTGACCACTGGAAGAATCTACATTTGTTAACTGACATCTCCCCACCATATCTTCACCAATAATCTAAACAAATAAATGAATGGGTATGTTTTCCACTAAACCTACTGTTGGGACATGTCCTGTTGCTCTAAAAACATTGAAATTTATTCCAATTAAATGTTCCCTGTTCAAATTTCATCATTGGTGGCCTGTTGTTATCAATGTAACCTGCATGCTGGTGTAATGCCCAATGTGGTTCCATATATATGCATGTGTTCTGTGTGATATGCAAATGTTCCAAATGTCTTATATTGGGTTAATGGGAATACTCATGCATACTGTTATAACTAATCTTGGAATGTGTTAACCATTACTAACCAACATATGTTCTGACACTGCAACACCATAGCAAGTCAGGAAGGCCAATCCCAGCAGATCCACCTCTTCCTCTTAGCACAAGAAATCTGGAAAAAGCCAACATTTATTGTGGGGGGGGGGGCAAAAGATGAAAAAATTAGGGACACATTTTAAACATTGCTTGTATAATCTTGGAAAGTTACTAGAATAAAATGCTGTGTTATCACCATGCATTTCATTGCCAAGTCTTGGACCCTGGACCCTGTGCAGTACAGTCAGAGAAACACACCACTATGCTAAATCGGCTGTTTCTTGAAAGACATGTAGACTGAAACTTAAATGGCTATCATTTAGTGAATTCAGTTCTCACCATAGCTCCCAACCTCTTAGCACAAAACACCTAGACAAAGCCAATAATGGGGGAATACAGCTGCTAAACATATTCAGTGAATTCAGTTCTCATCATAGCTCTCAACCTCTTAGCACAAAAAAAAACCTGGACAAAGCCAATAATGGGGAATATAGCCCCACAAATAGTGACAAATTTCAAAATTAATGTTATAAACAGAACATTGCTAGAATAAAAGGTTTTGTGTTACCATGTACTTTCTAAAGAATATGAAGTCTGAAATTCAAATGCCTGTCATTATTCAAAATTCATACAACCACAAATATGAGGCACACATTTCACAAGTGGTGGTAGGTAGGAATTAAACTTCTTGCTACCTGTTTGCAAGGTGCAGGGTTTGAGTCTAGCCACAAGGTATATTTAACTAGGACATTTTACTTACACACACACTATAGTAAACGCTCAGATCAGGGAATATAGTTTGCCAGTTTAAATGAATTTCAGCATTTTTTCCTGAAAATATGTTTTTTTTCTTTAAAATCGTATGGGTGATTACATTGGAATTCATAGAATTACTGAATGAACACTTTAGAAGGCCTAGTATCCACCCTGTGGATCACTGTGATACTACATGTTGAATTAACAAGGTGGGACGTTATCGCCCATCATACAGAATATACTGTCAATTGCAGTGTTCATCATGTCTCAGTAATGAGATTAACTGGCTGTATTAAAAAGTTTCTGTCACTGTGTACAGTACACACTTACTACACTCTTGTGCCACGGTCATAGTTTTTAATGTTATTACTACTTTATATATATATATATAAATATATATATATATATATTGAATTTCAGTGATTAAAAAACTGAAAACAGGTAAAAACTAAATTTCAGGAAAAGTATAGAGTTGGTACTGGACATGTAACACTGATTACCCATGATGGTTCTTCAGATTAACACTGTTTAGCAGAGAACATGGATCACCACACACATATTATATGTATATATATATATATATATATATATCTATATATACATATATGTATATATATATATATATATATATATATATATATATATATATATATATATATATATTTATACACACACACACACACACACACACACACACACACACACACACACACGCACACACAGACACACACTTTCAAAGAAGCTTCTCCTGCCTGTAAAGTTCATTCGTCCAGTTTCAAAGAAGCTGCAAAGTAAGTTCGTCCCGTTTCAAAGAAGACTGCAAAGTTCAAATCTTGGAACTCCTTCCTGCAATACTACCCAGCCTGCAGTACTCTCTAAAAGCCCGCAACACCTTCTCGTGGTACCGCGAGAGCAGGCTGCTGCTACCAGTCTGCTGACGTTGCAGTCTGATACCCTTCCACTCTATGCAGTTGTAACAGCATAGACTTCTGGGAATTTCTGCTGTTGAATGCTGTCTTCCTAATCCAGACTGCTGGTGAGACAGTCTGGATTTTGTTAACATGCTCCAGACTGGTTCACCAGCAGTCCAGATATTGGGAAATGCCACAAGTGCGCATGTGCGATGTCCGGGACTGCAATTATGTTTTTCTTTTACATTTTTATTTTATTTCATTGTTTTTTCTTTTATTTCATGTTTTACAGCTGGGGGCAGTCCAATAGCACAAGCCACCCCTGGTCAGGTCCCTGCTAACAACAAGACAGAGTGTGTCAGTAGCATGCACACACACACACACACACACACACACACACACACACACACACACACACACACACACACACACACACACACACACACACACAGTATGAGTGCACATATGTAACCCTGACTATGGGAATATGGGTAGAAACAGCCATGTAGTATTAACTAACATTCCCTCCACAGGTCAACCAGGTAAGAGAAAGTTCAAAGTAGCTATAAGAAGGCTGTAATTATACTGTGTACAAATATACCACTGCCCAAACCAAGACTATAGTTGTACTAATACCTGTAGAGTAATGAGTAGAGCAATGATTATTAAAGCTGTGACCACTGGAAGAATCTACATTTGTTAACTGACATCTCCCCACCATATCTTCACCAATAATCTAAACAAATAAATGAATGGGTATGTTTTCCACTAAACCTACTGTTGGGACATGTCCTGTTGCTCTAAAAACATTGAAATTTATTCCAATTAAATGTTCCCTGTTCAAATTTCATCATTGGTGGCCTGTTGTTATCAATGTAACCTGCATGCTGGTGTAATGCCCAATGTGGTTCCATATATATGCATGTGTTCTGTGTGATATGCAAATGTTCCAAATGTCTTATATTGGGTTAATGGGAATACTCATGCATACTGTTATAACTAATCTTGGAATGTGTTAACCATTACTAACCAACATATGTTCTGACACTGCAACACCATAGCAAGTCAGGGAAGGCCAATCCCAGCAGATCCACCTCTTCCTCTTAGCACAAGAAATCTGGAAAAGCCAACATTTATTGTGGGGGGCAAAAAAAAATTAGGGACACATTTTAAACATTGCTTGTATAATCTTGGAAAGTTACTAGAATAAAATGCTGTGTTATCACCATGCATTTCATTGCCAAGTCTTGGACCCTGGACCCTGTGCAGTACAGTCAGAGAAACACACCACTATGCTAAATCAGCTGTTACTTGAAAGACAGGTAGACTGAAACTGAAATGGCTATAATTTAGTGAATTCAGTTCTCACCATAGCTCTCAACCTCTTAGCACAAAACACCTAGACAAAGCCAATAATGGGGGAATACAGCTCCCTAAACATATTCAGTGAATTCAGTTCTCATCATAGCTCTCAACCTCTCAGCACAAAAAACCTGGACAAAGCCAATAATAGAGGAATATAGCCCCACAAATAGTGACAAATTTCAAAATTAATGTTATAAACAGAACATTGCTAGAATAAAAGGTTTTGTGTTACCATGTACTTTCTAAAGAATATGAAGTCTGAAATTCAAATGCCTGTCATTATTCAAAATTCATACAACCACAAATATGAGGCACACATTTCACAAGTGGTGGTAGGTAGGGAATTAAACTTCTTGCTACCTGTTTGCAAGGTGCAGGGTTTGAGTCTAGCCACAAGGTATATTTAACTAGGACATTTTACTTACACACACACTATAGTAAACTCAGATCAGGGAATATAGTTTGCCAGTTTAAATGAATTTCAGCATTTTTTCCTGAAAATATGTTTTTTTTTCTTTAAAATCGCGTATGGGTGATTACATTGGAATTCATAGAATTACTGAATGAACACTTTAGAAGGCCTAGTATCCACCCTGTGGATCACTGTGATACTACATGTTGAATTAACAAGGTGGGACGTTATCGCCCATCATACAGAATATACTGTCAATTGCAGTGTTCATCATGTCTCAGTAATGAGATTAACTGGCTGTATTAAAAAGTTTCTGTCACTGTGTACAGTACACACTTACTACACTCTTGTGCCACGGTCATAGTTTTTAATGTTATTACTACTTTATATATATATATATAAATATATATATATATATATTGAATTTCAGTGATTAAAAAACTGAAAACAGGTAAAAACTAAATTTCAGGAAAAAGTATAGAGTTGGTACTGGACATGTAACACTGATTACCCATGATGGTTCTTCAGATTAACACTGTTTAGCAGAGAACATGGATCACCACACACATATTATATGTATATATATATATATATATATATATCTATATATACATATATGTATATATATCTATATATATATATATATATATATATATATATATATATATATATATTTATACACACACACACACACACACACACACACACACACACACACACACACACACACACGCACACACAGACACACACTTTCAAAGAAGCTTCTCCTGCCTGTAAAGTTCATTCGTCCAGTTTCAAAGAAGCTGCAAAGTAAGTTCGTTCGTCCCGTTTCAAAGAAGACTGCAAAGTTCAAATCT